>NW_027198164.1:0-7500 GCF_038502225.1 Cherax quadricarinatus
GAAACGTTGATGGGGATCCACGGATCCCTCGAGCCAGGGATCCCTTAATATAAGGATACCTAGAGCCAGGGATCCTTCGATCCATGGATACCTCGAACCATGGATCTCTTGAACCAAGGATACCTAGAGAGACGGATCCTCCGAATCATGGATCCCTCGAGCCATGGAGTTATGGATCCTTCGAGTTATGGATCCCTCGAGTTATGGATCCCTCGAACCATGGATCCCTCGAGTTATGGATCCCTCGAGCCATGGAGTTATGGATCCTTCGAGTTATGGATCCCTCGAGTTATGGATCCCTCGAACCATGGATCCCTCGAGTTATGGATCCCTCGAGCAATGGAGTTATGGATCCTTCGAGTTATGGATCCCTCGAGCCATGGATCCCTCGAGTTATGGATCCCTCGAGTTATAGATCCCTTGAGTTATGGATCCATCAATCCACGGATCTCTTAATCCACAGATTTCCGAATCCTATAATCTTAGGATTTATGCATCCCTAAATCCCCGGTTATATGGATCCCTAAAAATCCAGACCCTTGAATTAATTAATTAATTAAGCCCTAAAATCTCTGAAGGGATGAAAATGCAGACATTCAATCATTATCCCTCTCCCTATCCCACTCCCTATCCCTCTCCCTATCCCACTCCCTATCCCTCTCCCTATCCCACTCCCTATCCCTCTCCCTATCCCACTCCCTATCCCTCTCCCTATCCCACTCCCTATCCCACTCCCTATCCCACTCCCTATCCCACTCCCTATCCCACTCCCTATCCCTCTCCCTATCCCACTCCCTATCCCTCTCCCTATCCCACTCCCTATCCCTCTCCCTATCCCACTCCCTATCCCTCTCCCTATCCCACTCCCTATCCCTCTCCCTATCCCACTCCCTATCCCTCTCCCTATCCCACTCCCTATCCCTCTCCCTATCCCACTCCCTATCTCGATCCTTATCCCACTCCCTATCCCGCCCTCTATCCTACTCCCTTTCTCGATCTATCCCACTCCCTATCCCCCTCCCTATCTCACTCCCTATCCCGCTCTCTATCCCCACTTTCCCAGCGTCTTATTTTCCTTCCTCCCATCCCCATCCTTGTTTTATCCCACTATCCTCCCCCTTTATCTAGCTATCCTTTCCCCTTGTTCTGGCTATCCTTCTCATTATTCCAGCCATCCTCCCCCCCCTATTCCAGCTATCCTGCCCCCTATTCCAGCTATCCTTCCCCTTATTCCAGCTATCCTCCCCCTTATTCCAGCTATCCTCCCCTGATTCCAACTATCCTCCCCTTATTCCAGCTATCCTCCTCTTATTCCAGCTATCCTCCCCCTTATTCCAACTATCCTCCCCTTATTCCAGCTATTCTCCCCTAGTCAAGCCTTCTACGTCTTCCCCACAGGAGGAGGAGGAGGAGGAGGAGAAGGAGGAGGAGGAGGAGGAGGAGGAGGAGGAGGAGGAGGAGGAGGAGGAGGAGGAGGAGGAGGAGGAGGAGGAGGAGGAAACGTTCATCTTCGTAGTTCCAAGGGTCGTTAGAACATAAGAAAGGAGGAACACTGCGGCAGGCCTACTGGCCCATACTAGGCATGTTCTTCTAAAACCCAGAGCCACAAACCCCACTGATGACGTACAAGTCCCACTTAAATCCAACCCCGTCTTCTAGCCCCTGGTTGCAACAGGATTCACTCTCCTGGCCTAATGGGTGCAGGCGTACTTATTCTTAAAGACATGCACGGAATCTTCCCCCTCAGCTTCGTCTAGTTCATTGCACTCCCTGACCACTCTGAGGCTGAAGAAACACTCTCTGACATCTCACTGACACAAGGCAAACAGAACACAAAGAGTAATAGTAAACAGAGTTAAATCAGAGGCTGCCACAGTGAAAAGCCGTGTTCCACAAGGCACAGTACTCTCTCCCATCCTGTTCCTCATCTCTCCCATCCTGTTCCTCACCCCTCCCATCCTGTTCCTCACCCCTCCCATCCTGTTCCTTATCCCTCCCATCCTGTTCCTCATCCCTCCCATCCTGTTCCTCATCCCTTCCATCCTGTTCCTCATCCCTTCCATCTTGTTCCTCATCCCTTCCATCCTGTTCCTCACCCCTCTCATCCTGTTCCTCACCATTCCCATCCTGTTCCTCATCCCTTCCATCCTGTTCCTCACCCCTCCCATCCTGTTCCTCACCCCTCCCATCCTGCTCCTTATCCCTCCCATCCTGTTCCTCATCCCTCCCATCCTGTTCCTCATCCCTTCCATCCTGTTCCTCATCCCTTCCATCCTGTTCCTCATCCCTTCCATCCTGTTCCTCACCCCTCTCATCCTGTTCCTCACCCCTCCCATCCTGTTCCTCATCCCTCCCATCCTGTTCCTCACTCCTCTCATCCTGTTCCTCACCCCTCCCATCCTGTTCCTCATCCCTCCCATCCTGTTCCTCATCCCTCCCATCCTGTTCCTCACCCCTTCCATCCTGTTCCTCATCCCTCCCATCCTGTTCCTCATCCCTCCCATCCTGTTCCTCATCCCTCCCATCCTGTTCCTCATCCCTCCCATCCTGTTCCTCATCCCTCCCATCCTGTTCCTCATCCCTCCCATCCTGTTCCTCATCCCTTCCATCCTGTTCCTCATCCCTCCCATCCTGTTCCTCATCCCTCCCATCCTGTTCCTCATCCCTTCCATCCTGTTCCTCACCCCTCCCATCCTGTTCCTCATCCCTCCCATCCTGTTCCTCATCCCTCCCATCCTGTTCCTCATCCCTCCCATCCTGTTCCTCATCCCTTCCATCCTGTTCCTCATCCCTCCCATCCTGTTCCTCATCCCTCCCATCCTGTTCCTCATCCCTTCCATCCTGTTCCTCATCCCTTCCATCCTGTTCCTCATCCCTCCCATAGTGTACTTCATCCCTTCCCATCCTGTTCCTCATCCCTCCCATCCTGTTCCTCACCCCTCCCATCCTGTTCCTCATCCCTCACATCCTGTTCCTCATCCCTCCCATCCTGTTCCTCATCCCTTCCATCCTGTTCCTCATCCCTCCCATCCTGTTCCTCACCCCTTCCATCCTGTTCCTCATCCCTCACATCCTGTTCCTCATCCCTCCCATCCTGTTCCTCATCCCTTCCATCCTGTTCCTCAACCCTCCCATCCTGTTCCTCATCCCTTCCATCCTGTTCCTCATCCCTCCCATCCTGTTCCTCATCCCTCTCATCCTGTTCCTCATCCCTCCCATCCTGTTCCTCATCCCTCCCATCTTGTTCCTCATCCCTCCCATCCTGTTCCTCATCCCTCCCATCCTGTTCCTCACCCCTCCCATCCTGTTCCTCACCCCTCCCATCCTGTTCCTCACCCCTCCCATCCTGTTCGTCATCCCTCCCATCCTGTTCCTCACCCCTCCCATCCTGTTCGTCATCCCTCCCATCCTGTTCCTCACCCCTCCCATCCTATTCCTCACCCCTCCCATCCTATTCCTCACCCCTCCCATCCTGTTCCTCACCCCTCCCATCCTGTTCCTCACCCCTCCCATCCTGTTCCTCATCCCTCTCATCCTGTTCCTCACCCCTCCCATCCTGTTCCTCATCCCTCCCATCCTGTTCCTCATCCCTCCCATCCTGTTCCTCACCCCTCCCATCCTGTTCCTCACCCCTCCCATCCTGTTCCTCATCCCTCCCATCCTGTTCCTCACCCCTCCCATCCTGTTCCTCATCCCTCCCATCCTGTTCCTCATCCCTCCCATCCTGTTCCTCACCCCTCCCATCCTGTTCCTCACCCCTCCCATCCTGTTCCTCATCCCTCCCATCCTGTTCCTCACCCCTCCCATCCTGTTCTTCACCCCTCCCATCTTGTTCCTCATCCCTCCCATCCTGTTCCTCACCCCTCCCATCCTGTTCCTCATCCCTCCCATCCTGTTCCTCACCCCTTCCATCCTGCTCCTCATCCCTTCCATCCTGTTCCTCACCCCTCCCATCCTGTTCCTCATCCCTCCCATCCTGTTCCTCATCCCTCCCATCCTGTTCCTTATCCCTCCCATCCTGTTCCTCACCCCTTCCATCCTGTTCCTCATCCCTTCCATCCTGTTCCTCACCCCTCCCATCCTGTTCCTCATCCCTCCCATCCTGTTCCTCACCCCTTCCATCCTGTTCCTCATCCCTTCCATCCTGTTCCTCACCCCTCCCATCCTGTTCCTCACCCCTTCCATCCTGTTCCTCATCCCTTCCATCCTGTTCCTCACCCCTCCCATCCTGTTCCTCATCCCTCCCATCCTGTTCCTCATCCCTCCCATCCTGTTCCTCATCCCTCCCATCCTGTTCCTCACCCCTCCCATCCTGTTCCTCATCCCTCCCATCCTGTTCCTCACCCCTCCCATCCTATTCCTCACCCCTCCCATCCTGTTCCTCACCCCTCCCATCCTGTTCCTCACCCCTCCCATCCTGTTCCTCATCCCTCCCATCCTGTTCCTCACCCCTCCCATCCTGTTCCTCATCCCTCCCATCCTGTTCCTCACCCCTCCCATCCTATTCCTCACCCCTCCCATCCTATTCCTCACCCCTCCCATCCTATTCCTCACCCCTCTCATCCTGTTCCTCATCCCTCCCATCCTGTTCCTCACCCCTCCCATCCTGTTCCTCATCCCTCCCATCCTGTTCCTCATCCCTCCCATCCTATTCCTCCCCCCTCCCATCCTGTTCCTCCCCCCTCCCATCCTGTTCCTCACCCCTCCCATCCGGTTCCTCCCCCCTCCCATACTGTTCCTCACCCCTCCCATCCTGTTCCTCATCCCTACCATCCTGTTCCTCACCCCTCCCATCCTGTTCCTCCCCCCTCCCATCCTGTTCCTCACCCCTCCCATTCTGTTCCTCACCCCTCCCATCCTGTTCCTCATCCCTTCCATCCTGTTCCTCATCCCTCCCATCCTGTTCCTCACCCCTCCCATCCTGTTCCTCCCCCCTCCCATCCTGTTCCTCAACCCTCCCATCCTGTTCCTCCGCCCTCCCATCCTGTTCCTCATCCCTCCCATCCTGTTCCTCACCCCTCCCATCCTGTTCCTCACCCCTCCCATCCTGTTCCTCCCCCCTCCCATCCTGTTCCTCACCCCTCCCCTCCGGTTCCTCACCCCTCCCATCCTGTTCCTCACCCCTCCCATCCTGTTCCTCATCCCTCCCATCCTGTTCCTCATCCCTCCCATCCTGTTCCTCCCCCCTCCCATCCTGTTCCTCACCCCTCCCATCCTGTTCCTCCTCCCTCCCATCCTGTTCCTCACCCCTCCCATCCTGTTCCTCCCCCCCTCCCATCCTGTTCCTCACCCCTCCCATCCTGTTCCTCATCCCTCCCATCCTATTCCACACCCCTCCCATCCTGTGCCTCCCCCCTCCCATCCTGTTCCTCCCCCCTCCCATCCTGTTCCTCACCCCTCCCATCCTGTTCCTCATCCCTCCCATCCTGTTCCTCACCCCACCCATCCTGTTCCTCCCCCCTCCCATCCTGTTCCTCACCCCTCCCATCCTGTTCCTCATCCCTCCCATCCTGTTCCTCATCCCTCCCATCCTGTTCCTCATCCCTCCCATCCTGTTCCTCATCCCTCCCATCCTGTTCCTCACCCCTCCCATCCTGTTCCTCACCCCTCCCATCCTGTTCCTCACCCCTCCCATCCTGTTCCTCATCCCTCCCAAACTGTTCCACATCCCTCCCATCCGGTTCCTCACCCCTCCCATCCTGTTCCTCACCCCTCCCATCCTGTTCCTCACCCCTCCCATCCTTTTCCTCATCCCTCCAATCCTGTTCCTCATCCCTCCCATCCTGTTCCTCATCCCTCCCATCCTGTTCCTCACCCCTCCCATCCTGTTCCTCATCCCTCCCATCCTGTTCCTCATCCCTCCCATCCTGTTCCTCACCCCTCCCATCCTGTTCCTCACCCCTCCCATCCTGTTCCTCATCCCTCCCATCCTGTTCCTCATCCCTCCCATCCTGTTCCTCACCCCTCCCATCCTGTTCCTCCCCCCTCCCATCCTGTTCCTCACCCCTCCCATCCTGTTCCTCATCCCTCCCATCCTGTTCCTCACCCCTCCCATCCTGTTCCCTCCCCCCTCCCATCCTGTTCCTCACCCCTCCCATCCTGTTCCTCATCCCTCCCATCCTTCCTCATCCCTCCCATCCTTCCTCATCCCTCCCATCCTTTTCCTCATCCCACCCATCCTGTTCCTCCCCCCTCCCATCCTGTTCCTCACCCCTCCCATCCTGTTCCTCATCCCTCCCATCCTGTTCCTCAGCCCTCCCATCCTGTTCCTCCCCCCCTCCCATCCTGTTCCTCACCCCTCCCATCCTGTTCCTCATCCCTCCCATCCTGTTCCTCATCCCTCCCATCCTGTTCCTCATCCCTCCCATCCTGTTCCTCATCCCTCCCATCCTGTTCCTCACCCCTCCCATCCTGTTCCTCACCCCTCCCATCCTGTTCCTCACCCCTCCCATCCTGTTCCTCATCCCTCCCATCCTGTTCCTCATCCCTCCCATCCTGTTCCTCACCCCTCCCATCCTGTTCCTCACCCCTCCCATCCTGTTCCTCACCCCTCCCATCCTGTTCCTCATCCCTCCAATCCTGTTCCTCATCCCTCCCATCCTGTTCCTCATCCCTCCCATCCTGTTCCTCATCCCTCCCATCCTGTTCCTCATCCCTCCCATCCTGTTCCTCACCCCTCCCATCCTGTTCCTCACCCCTCCCATCCTGTTCCTCATCCCTCCAATCCTGTTCCTCATCCCTCCCATCCTGTTCCTCACCCCTCCCATCCTGTTCCTCATCCTCACGTCTTACATAGACAGGGACATATATTCCAGCACTATCATTCTTTGTGGATAATAACAGTGTGTTCACGAGAGTCACCCACTGACAACAGCACGATGTTCACACAACCCATTTCAGCTAGAACTCCGCTGTGGGAAAAAGAAATGGAAGTGAAAGCTAGAAAGGGTCAGAAAGCTAATTTTAACCACTCACTAGTAGGACAACCCAAAGCAAAGGATCTCACCTTCAGGATCTTACCTTCAGGATCTTACCTTCAGGATCTTACCTTCAGGATCTGACCTTCAGGATCTTACCTTCAGGATCTGACCTTCAGGATCTGACCTTCAGGATCTTACCTTCAGGATCTTACCTTCAGGATCTTACCTTCAAGATCTTACCTTCAGGATCTTACCTTCAGGATCTTACCTTCAGGATCTTACCTTCAAGATCTTACCTTCAGGATCTTACCTTCAGGATCTTACCTTCAGGATCTTACCGTCAGGATCTTACCTTCAAGATCTTACCTTCAGGATCTCACCTTCAGGATCTTACCTTCAGGATCTCACCTTCAGGATCTTACCTTCAGGATCTTACCTTCAGGATCTCATCTTCAGGATCTCACCTTCAGGATCTCACCTTCAGGATCTTACCTTCAGGATCTCACCTTCAGGATCTCACCTTCAGGATCTCACCTTCAGGATCTCACCTTCAGGATCTCACCTTCAGGATCTCACCTTC
>NW_027198164.1:15000-32500 GCF_038502225.1 Cherax quadricarinatus
CTTTCTATCTATCTATCTATCTATCTATCTATCTATCTATATATATATATATATATATATATATATTATATATATATATATATATATATATATATATATATATATATATATATATATATATATATATATCCTCCCCCTTTCTCCCCCCCCTTCCCCCTCCCCCCTTCCCCCTCTCCCCTCCCCCTTTTCCCTCCCCCTCCCCTCGTTCGTCCTGCAGGACAAAATAACTGTCATTGGCACCTCGATCAATACAAACACAGCCGAGATTTAATTCCCAGGACAAACACCAGAAATCCGATTATGGACCCGTTCAGTGTTTTTTTTTTTTTTTTTTTTCCTCTTTATTGTTTGACTTTTTTTTCATTGCTTTTCTTGTTTTTTTTTTTTTTTGTTCTTTTTCCATTGTTTTTCTTGATTTTTTTTTTTTTCATTTTTTGTTTTTTTTTTGTTTTTTTGTTTTGTTCTTTTCATTGTTTTTCTTGTTTTTTTTCAATTTTCATTGTTTTTTTAGTTTTCATTTTTTCTTTTTTTTTTTTGCTTTTAATGTTTTTTTCTTTTTTTTTCATTGTTTTTCTTGTTTTTATTTTTTCATTGTTTTCTTTTTTATTGTTTTTCTTGTCTTTCTTTTTTTCATTGTTTTTTGTTTTCTTTGTTTTTCACTGTTTTTCTTATTTTTCCTTTTTATTGTTTTTTCTACTTTTTCCTTTTTCTTTAAAATTTATTTGTTGTTTTTGTTTTGTTTTTCATAGTTTTTATTTCGTTTTCTTTAATTTTTTCTTGTTTTCTTGTGTTTTTCGTAATTTTTTATTTGTTTTCCCACTTTGTATTTCTCTTATTTTGTCTTCCTTTCTCTTGTTTCATTTCTTTCATTGTTTCTTCCCATTTTTTATTGTTTTCCCTTATTTCTCTCTCTCTCTCTCTCTCTCTCTCTCTCTCTCTCTCTCTCTCTCTCTCTTTGTTTCTCTCTTTCTAGTTCCATTATACCTCATTCTCTCTCTTTTTCCTCCATCTCCCTCTCACCTTAGTTCCTCACCCTGTTTATCTCCCTCTTTCTCATTCTCTTCCTTTTCCTAATCATCTCTCCCTTCACCTAATTATCTCCCTGTTCCTCACTCTTTCTTTACCTCCTTCATCTCTCCTTTCACCTCTATTCTTCCTCTTCCTCACCCTCTCTTTCTCTTTATCTCCCTCATCTCTCTCTTCTCCTCATCCTCTCCTTCATCCCCCCCCCCCCTGGAAAATCATACCACTGATTCCAGTGGAATGCGAACGCCCCATTCAGCTCCTCCCTTTAAATACTATGAAATCACTCGACGCTTCTCGGCTCACGAACGACCACAGTCAATCCGGATGCCCAAGCCAGCACGGAGGTCTGTTATTGTCCTCTGGGCGAACGTATGTAAGAGATCCGGATATCTCGCCACGAACGCACACATACACGCGCGTGCTATCCTGGTGTTCTCACGAACGTAAACAAGCCTTCCGTTCTTGGGGACTAGCACACACACACACACACACACACACACACACACACACACACACACACACACACACACACACACACAAGCAAGCCGGATCTGGACTTCTCCTCTGGGAGAAGCATTGTCAACGTTTATATATGTCTGGTGTAAGAAGCTTAGACTTCAATATAATGACATTAAAGACGAAGTCTCTATCACACACATCGAAAAAAAATGAAATCGGCTCACAGGACTTTGAGAAGCAATTCAGTATTGTGAACGTGTGTGTTTCTCTTATATATATATATATATATATATATATATATATATATATATATATATATATATATATGTATATATATATATATATATATATATATATATATATATATATATATATATATATATATATATATATATATATACATATGTGTGTGTGTGTGTGTGTGTGTGTGTGTGTGTGTGTGATGAGAGAATACCTGAATGCAGTGCAGTGGGAAAGGGAAGACCGGGAAAGGAAACCAGCAGATAAAATGATAGAGAGGCTGGTAGCTGGAAAATATTGACAGGAAGAGAAAAAAGGAACTACTGAAAGGCAATGGGAGGGGGGAGGAGATGGAGAAGTGAACAGAGTAGCCCCCAAAAAAATTAATATGGAAGTATGAGGGGGGGGGCAGGTGAGTGAGAACCATGACATAGCAGCTAAGGCCAAGTCTGAAGTACAACTGAAGCAGCAACATCAGTAGAAGAAAAAGATGAAGGAGACCAAGTAATTTGACTGAAGGAGGAAGGGAAGGCAAATAGGAAGAAAGGAAGGAAGGAAGGAGGGAGAGAAAGAAGGGAAGGAAGAAAGGATAAAAGGAAGGAAGGGTGAAAGGAAGAAAAGATAAAAAGGAAGGAAGAGCACACAAGAATCTGTGAAATCTGTGAAGTGTTGAATAAACGATTCAAAGATTCTCAGTGGAACCAGAGGCAACACCAGAGACCCGAGAAACAAAAGCATAACGACAGGTACTGGACGCCATCCACACAACAGAGGAACAAATGAATAATAGTCCTGAGTCACCTCGACACATCCTTGACACACAAAACTGAGCAGTGTCACCATGGTCTCTCAGGTAGTTTAAAAAATTATTTATAGATTTTTGACAATTCGCAAACGGGCGAAATTAATTTACGAATATTGTCTTTCAGTCCACAGCAGGATTCGAACCTACACACACTGCATCAAAGCACGCGGTACTTGAGCCCCTCATCCAGATCAAAAAGAAGTGACCTGAAGCAGTGTCTGAACCAGCAGCTACGATCTACAACAAGTCAGTGAGATTCGGACACTTGACAAAGATCTGGGAGAGAGAGAGAGAGAGAGAGAGAGAGAGAGAGAAGCTTTGCAGTATACTCCAATTTGACTGATATGCGTACCGTTTAAGGCAACGAAAAGGTAAGCAGGAGGAGAGTGGTGGAACACACGGAGAGCAGTGGATTTGTACACAACAATAACACCCAACAGGTTGGAGGTCATGGATCTCCAACCTGTTGGAGGTCCATGACGATGCAACAGACGTGAGGCACGAGAGTGAACTTTGGGTAACAAATTGTTGGATAACACAATCTTGGGTAACATATTCTTGGATATCACATTCCTGGATAACATTAAGGGAAGCAGAGATGTCAGAAAGGGGGAAGAGTAACATGCGGGGTACCACAAGGATCTGTAGTACCACCAGTACTGTTTCTGATTTGAGTGAACGACATTCCAGATGGGATTGAGTCAGATGTATGTGTGTCGAAGGGATGTTCAGAAGTTCTTCTTCAACTTGAGGGTGGTCGAGAAATGGAATGATTCTGAAATGGGTTGAAGCAGGCTGCGTACACAGTTTTTAGAGGAGGTACGATTGGGGTCCTACCAGGCAGAGAAAAGGTTTGTTCCAAGGGCAAGAGAAATAATTGGAAGACCAGAACGAGCCTTGGTTTACCCAAAGGCGTAGGGAGGCAAAAACTGAATATGCCAGAGAATGGAAAAAAGTACAAAAGACAAAGGACCCAGGAAAATAAAGAGATTAGCCGAAGAGCCAGAAACGAGTATGCACAGATAAGAAGGCAGGCGCAGCGACAGTACGCAAACGACATAGCATCAAAAGTCAAATCTGACCCGAAGCTGTTGTATAGCCACATCAGGAGGAAGACAACAGTACAAGGACAAGGTAATAAGGCTGAGGAAAGAAGGTGGGGAACTCACAAGAAATGACCAAGAAGTATGTGAGGAGCTCAACATGAGATTTATGGAAGTATTGACAGTAGAGACAGAAAGGTCTCTGGAAAGTCAGAACCGAGGGGTATACCAACAAGTGCTGGATGAAATACACAACCGAGGAGGAGGTGAAGGAGCTGCAAAGTGACCTTGATACCTCAAAGGCTGTGGGACCGGACATCTCTCTATGTGTCCTCAGAGAGAGAGTAGAGATGCTGTGTGTGCCACTAACAACAATTTTCAAAGCATCCACTGAAACTGGGCAACTACCTGAGGTATGGAAGACGGCAAATGTAGTCCCCATTTTTAAAAAAAGGAGAGAGACATGAGGCACTAAACTATAGACCAGTGTCACTGACGTGTATAATATATAAAGTCATAGAGAAAATTATTAGGATGAGAGAGGTGGAGCACCTAGAACGGAACAAGCTTATAAACGACAACCAGAACGGATTCAGGGAAGGAAAATCCTGTGTCACAAACCCACTGGAGTTTTATGACGAGGTAACGGAAGTAAGACACGAGAGAGAGGGGTGGGTAGATTGCATTTTCTTGGACTGCAATAAGGCCTTCGACACAGTTCCTCACAAGAGATTAGTGCAAAAGCTAGAGGTTCAGGCACGTATAACAGGAAGGGCACTGCAATGGATCAGAGAATACCTGACAGGGAGGCAACAACGAGTCATGGTACTTGACGAGGTATCAGAGTAGGCGCCTGTGACGAGCGGGGTTCTGCAGGGGTCAATCCTAGGACCAGTGCTGTTTTTGATATATGTGAATGACGTGATGGAAGAGATAGACTCAGAAGTGTCCGTGTTCGCAGATGTGAAATTAATGATGAGAATTAAATCGGATGAGGATCAGGCAGGACTACAAAGAGACCTGGACAGGCTGGACACCTGGTCCAGCAACTGACTCCTCGAATTTAACCCTGCCTAATGCAAAGTCATGAAGATCAGGGAAGGGCAAAGAAGACCGCAGACAGAGTATAGGCTAGGTGGCCAAAGACTGCAAACCTCACTCAAGGAAAAGGATCTTGGGGTGAGTATAATACCGAGCACATCTCCTGAGGCGCACATCAGTCAGATAACTGCTGCAGCATATGGGCGCCTGGCAAACCTGAGAATATCGTTCCGATACTTCAGTAAGGCATCGCTCGAGACTCTGTACACCGTGTACGTCAGTCCCATACTGGAGTATGCAGGACCAGTTTGGAACCCACCCCTGACCAAGCACGTCAAGAAATTAGAGAAAGTGCAAAGGTTTGCAACAAGGCTAGTTCCAGAGGTAAGGAGAATGTCCTACGAAGAAATGTTAAGGGTAATCGGCTTGTCACACTGGAGGAGAGGAGGGTTAGGGGAGACATGATAACGACATAGAAAATACTGAGAGAAATTGACAAGGTGGACAAAGACAGGATGTTCCAGAAATGGGACACAGAAACAAGGGGTCACAGTTGGAAGATGAAGACTCAGATGAGTCAAAGAGATGTTAAGAAGTATTACTTTAGTCATAGAGTTGTCAGGAAGTGGAATAGTCTTGGCAAGTGATGTAGTGGAGGCAGGAATACATAGTTTTAAGACGAGGTATGATAAATCTCATGGAGCAGGGAGAGGACCTAGTAGCGATCAGTGAAGAGGTGGGGCCAGGAGCTGAGTCTCGACCCCTGCAACCACAAATAGGTGAGTACAAGTAGGTGAGTACACACACACACACACGATCAAACACACACGCATACATACACACAAACACAAACACACGCACACACACACACACACACACACACACACACACACACACACACACACACACACACACACACACACACACACACACACACACACACACACACACATACACACATACACACACACACACACACACACATACACACATACACAGAAGACCGCAGACGGAGTACAGTCTAGGGGGCCAGAGACTACAAACCTCACTCAAGGAAAAAGATCTTGGGGTGAGTATAACACCAGGCACATCTCCTGAAGCGCACATCAACCAAATAACTGCTGCAGCATATGGGCGCCTAGCAAACCTCAGAACAGCATTCCGACATCTTAATAAGGAATCATTCAGGACCTTGTACACCGTGTACGTTAGGCCCATATTGGAGTATGCGGCACCAGTTTGGAACCCACACCTAGCCAAGCACGTAAAGAAACTAGAGAAAGTGCAAAGGTTTGCAACAAGACTAGTCCCAAAGCTAAGAGGTATGTCCTACGAGGAGAGGTTAAGGGAAATCAACCTGACGACACTGTAGGACAGGAGAGATAGGGGGGACATGATAACGACATACAAAATACTGAGAGGAATTGACAAGGTGGACAAAGACAGGATGTTCCAGAGATTGGACACAGTAACAAGGGAACACAGTTGGAAGTTGAAGACGCAGATGAATCACAGGGATGTTAGGAAGTATTTATTCAGCCACAGAGTAGTCAGTAAGTGGAATAGTTTGGGAAGCGATGTAGTGGAGGCAGGATCCATACATAGCTTTAAGCAGAGGTATGATAAAGCTCACGGCTCAGGGAGAGTGACCTAGTAGCGATCAGTGAAGAGGCGGGGCCAGGAGCTCGGACTCGACCCCCGCAACCTCAACTAGGTGAGTACAACTAGGTGAGTACACACACATACACACACACACACACACACACACACACACACACACACACATACACACGATCAAACACACACGCATACATACACACAAACACACACACACACACACGCACACACAGACCTTTTTTCACAATACTAAACATCACGTTTCCCCTCACCCACCCCCGCAGTAAACAAGCATGTGGGAGCCTTAACCGGGACATCAATAATCCTTCACACTAATCCTCAACCCACTCCTTGAACACGACCATTAACCCCCACTTACACTCACCAGACCTCCCATTACAAAGCTGCCCATTTCGCAGGATTACCCCGCCCACCCATTACCCCATTCCCCATACTATATCACCCACACACATAATTTAAGGCTTAATCAAATCCTCTGTTAAGAGAAATAGATCGATTTCAACCCCTTCTGAGTAATGTTTGAGATTCTTATTCACTGATTTTCTCTTACGTCTGATTCTGTCAAACTTTTCACAGATAAAAAGAAAATACGTAAGTAATGTTTATAGTTTATATATATATATCAGAATAAAGTTGTTAATTCAAATATTATTTATTCATATCTTCAAAAAAAACACGTATTTTTTTTTTTTTTTTTTTTTTATTCGCCGGTTAGTTAAAGATTAGCCGGTATTCTCCCGGCCCAGGCCTTTTCCAAGTGGTGGCCCGGCCTTGGCTCCCTCTTTAGGGAATGTCTGAGACCTAAGTCTCCCATGGGAGGAGGCACAAGTACCTCCTCATCTTTGGGACCAACTGTCCCCAGGCCTAGCCACAAGCTAGGCCTCTCTGGTCTACCATCCCCGCCCCAAAGGGGCAAATGGGAATGACAGTCTTATGAGCTAAAGGCTCGGGCTCAGGCACCTACCCTACCCTAGAAGGGCTAGGCATGGTGTCGATGTATTCGCCGGTTATTATTATTATTAAAGATTAGCCGGTATTCTCCCGGCCCGGGCCTTTTCCAAGTGGTGGCCCGGCCTTGGCTCCCTCTTTAGGGAGTGTCTGAGACCGAAATCTCCCATGGGAGGAGGCACAAGTACCTCCTCATCTTTGGGACCAACTGTCCCCAGGCCTAGCCACAAGCTAGGCCTCTCTGGTCTGTCATCCCCGCCCCAAGGGGGCAAATGGGAATGACAGTCTTATGAGCTAAAAGCTCGGGCTCAGGCACCTACCCTACCCTAGAAGGGTTAGGCATGGTGTCGATGTATTCGCCGGTAGAAATTTTTTATTAACCTATAAAACAAAATTACGAAATCAAATCCCTGACAAACTTATGTAAAATTTCTAATTTATTTCCTCAACAGGAAAATAAATTCTACATTTCTACTGTGATATTCAACTTTGAAATTTATTGTAATTAGATATTGATTTGCCATTTGCCCGGATAGGTTTTTGAGAAGGAATAATGGAGGTGAGTTTTGTTTTGGGGGGATATCTGGGTCCCGGGGGGGGGGATGCCTGTCTCCACTTCCTCGGATCGGAGGGGATTGCTGCTCAGTCCCTTCCAGGGAGTTGTGTGAGCCCTAAGGGTTTGGCGCTTTCCCCAAGAATGTGATGATGAAAATAATAATGATAATAATCTAATACTAATAATAATAATAATAAACCATTACTACTGTCACTGGTACTACTACTACTACGACTACTACTACTATTACTACTACTACTACTACTACTGATTTAGGCTGGTTCCGACGCTAGCGTGGGTTATGAACGGACTGTCACGTCTCAGACACGTCGCTGACACGTCGCTGACACGTCGCTGACACGTCGCAGACACGTCGCTGACACGTCGCTGACACGTCGCTGACACGTCGCAGACACGTCGCAGACACGTCGCAGACACGTCGCTACGTGCCCAAGAGGAGCTACTTGTGCCACCATCTTAGCTACCCCTTGACTCTTGGCATCGCTGTAATTAAGAGAGAGGGAAGGAGGGAGGGAGGAGGGAGAGAGAAGGAGAGAGGGAGGAGGAAGAGAGGAGAGAGGGGGAGAGGGAATATCCACTGCCTTCCCACAATTACGTAAATGAAAACATAAGAGCTTTTTAAGAACCGCAGAAGAGAAAGGGGAAGAGAGAGAGGAGGAGGAGAAGGGAGAAAGAGGGAGGGACTTGTAAGAGGGAGGGGAACAAGGGAAGGGAGGGAGAGGGGGAGGACCAGTAGTTTCATAACAAACAACATGGTTTCTCATGTCTGCCTAGGTCATGTCTGTCTTGGTCATGTCTGCATAGGTTATGTCTGCATAGTCATGTCTGCCTAGGTCATGTCTACCTAGGTCATGCCTGCGTCGGTCATGTCTACCTAGGTCATGTCTGTCTAGGTCATGTCTGCATAGGTCATGTCTACCTAGGACCTAGGTCATGTCTATCTAGGTCATGTCTGCATAGGTCATGTCTGTCTAGGTCATGTCTGCATAGGTCATGCCTGTCTAGGTCATGTCTGCCTAGGTCATGTCTGCCCAGGTCATGTCTGTCTAGGTCATGTCTGCATAGATCATATCTGCCTAGGTCATGTCTACCTAGTGTTGATCCACGACATGTGTATCCCTGTGTATACACACTGAGAGGTGTATACCATACAAGAGAATTAAAGTCGTAAACCCAACAATAAAAACCAACCCTCCAAGTAGACAGAGTTAGATAGATAAATAGACGCAGATAGAGGCAAATCAATACATTTATTCCCAATAATCTTGATAGGAGAAAACTTCTAACGCCGCCATGTCTTTGTTTACATGATGATTTCACTAGCGCCAGTCATCTGTTTTTTACGGTTTCCCGCCATTTTTCCCCGTGAAAATGGCGGGAATGAAGTGGAAATGGCGGGAATACCTCCCCAGGATCCTCCTCACCCAGGTTTCTTCTCAGGATGGGTTCTCCTCACCCAGGGTCCTCCTCACCCAGGTTTCTTCTCAGGATGGGTTCTCCTCACCCAGGGTCCTCCTCACCCAGGGTCCTCCTCACCCAGGGTCCTCCTCACTCAGGGTCCTCCTCACCCAGGGTCCTCCTCACCCAGGGTCCTCCTCACCCAGGGTCCTCCTCACTCAGGGTCCTCCTCACCCAGGGTCCTCCTCACCCAGGGTCCTCCTCACCCAGGGTCCTCCTCACCCAGGGTCCTCCTCACCCAGGGTCCTCCTCACCCAGGGTCCTCCTCACCCAGGATCCTCCTCACCCAGGTTTCTTCTCAGGATGGGTTCTCCTCACCCAGAGTCCTTCTCACCCAGGATCCTCCTCACCCAGGGTTCTTCTCAGCCTGGGTCCTCCTCATCCAGGGTCCTCCTCACCCAGGGTCCTCCTCACCCAGGGTTCTTCTCAGGATGGGTTCTCCTCACCCAGGGTCCTCCTCACCCAGGGTCCTCCTCACCCAGGGTTCTTCTCAGGATGGGTTCTCCTCACCCAGGGTTCTCCTCACCCAGGGTCCTCCTCACCCAGGGTCCTCCTCACCCAGGGTTCTTCTCAGGATGGGTTCTCCTCACCCAGGGTCCTCCTCACTCAGGGTCCTCCTCACCCAGGGTTCTTCTCAGGATGGGTTCTCCTCACCCAGGGTCCTCCTCACCCAGGGTCCTCCTCACCCAGGGTCCTCCTCACCCAGGTTTCTTCTCAGGATGGGTTCTCCTCACCCAGGGTCCTCCTCACCCAGGGTCCTCCTCACCCAGGGTCCTCCTCACTCAGGGTCCTCCTCACCCAGGGTCCTCCTCACCCAGGGTCCTCCTCACCCAGGGTCCTCCTCACCCAGGGTCCTCCTCACCCAGGGTCCTCCTCACCCAGGGTCCTCCTCACCCAGGGTCCTCCTCACCCAGGGTTCTTCTCAGGATGGGTTCTCCTCACCCAGGGTCCTCCTCACCCAGGGTCCTCCTCACCCAGGGTCCTCCTCACTCAGGGTCCTCCTCACCCAGGGTTCTCCTCACCCAGGGTTCTCCTCACCCAGGGTCCTCCTCACTCAGGGTCCTCCTCACCCAGAGTCCTTCTCACCCAGGGTCCTCCTCACCCAGGGTCCTCCTCACCCAGAGTCCTTCTCACCCAGGGTCCTTCTCACTCAGGGTCCTCCTCACCCAGAGTCCTTCTCACCCAGAATCCTCCTCACCCAGGGTTCTTCTCAGCCTGGGTCCTCCTCACCCAGGGTCCTCCTCACCCAGAGTCCTTCTCACCCAGGGTCCTCCTCACTCAGGGTCCTCCTCACCCAGAGTCCTTCTCACCCAGGATCCACCTCACCCAGGGTTCTTCTCAGCCTGGGTCCTCCTCATCCAGGGTCCTCCTCACCCAGGGTCCTCCTCACCCAGGATCCTTCTCCCCCAGGGTCCTCCTCCTCTCTCTTCTTCCTTTTCCTCTTTCTCCTCCTCCTCTTGTAGTTCTCTTCCTCAAACATCAATTACTCCCACCTCGCCTCCCCCTCCATCTCCTTCACTACTACCCTCCCCCCCTCCCTCCCTCCCTCCCTCCCTCCCTCCATCTTTTCTAAAGACTTACACTGGCATTTATTGGACCATTTTGTTATTAGTTTTTATTGGATTTCTTGAAGTTTGTGTGTGTGTGAGTGTGTGTGCGTGTGTGTGTGTGTGAGTGTGTGTGTGTGTGTGAGTGTGTGTGTGTGTGAGTGTGTGTGTGTGTGTGTGTGTGTGTGTGTGTGTGAGTGTGTGTGTGTGTGTGAGTGTGAGTGTGTGTGTGTGTGTGTGAGTGTGTGTGTGTGTGAGTGTGTGTGTGTGTGTGTGTGTGTGTGTGTGTGTGTGTGTGTGTGTGTGTGTGTGTGTGTGTGTGTGTGTGTGTGAGTGTGAGTGTGTGTGTGTGTGTGTGAGTGTGTGTGTGTGTGAGTGTGTGTGTGTGTGTGTGTGTGTGTGTGTGAGTGTGTGTGTGTGTGAGTGTGTGTGTGTGTGTGTGTGTGTGTGTGTGAGTGTGTGTGTGTGTGTGAGTGTGAGTGTGTGTGTGTGTGTGTGTGTGTGTGTGTGTGTGTGTGTGTGTGTGTGTGTGAGTGTGAGTGTGTGTGTGTGTGTGTGTGTGTGTGTGTGTGTGTGTGTGTGTGTGTGTGTGTGTGTGTGTGTGTGTGTGTGTGTGTGTGTGTGTGTGTGTGTGTGTGTGTGTGTGTGTGTGTGTGTGTGTGTGTGTGTGTGTGTGTGTGTGTGTGTGTGTGTGTGTGTGTGTGTGTGTGTGTGTGTGTGTGTGTGTGTGTGTGTGTGAGTGTGTGTGTGTGTGTGTGTGTGTGTGTGTGTGTGTGTGTGTGTGTGTGTGTGTGTGTGTGTGTGTGTGTGTGTGTGTGTGAGTGTGAAGGAGTGTGTGTGTGTGTGTGAGTGTGAATGAGTGTGTGTGTATGTGTGAATGTGTGTGTGTGTGTGTGTGTGTGTGTGTGTGTGTGTGTGTGTGTGTGTGTGTGTGTGTGTGTGTGTGTGTGTGTGAGTGTGTGTGTGTGTGAGTGTGTGTGTGTGTGTGTGTGTGTGCCACTGTTTATACCACTGTACTTCTGGAGAAACTTTCTCCAACCAAGGGGGCGACGACCCCCCCTCTCAGAGGGCGGCGATCCCTCTCAAGGGGGGCTAAAACCCCTCTCTCTACTTTCCCACAGTGAAGAACAGGAAAGGGTCACGATGTATTATTTTCTACACCAGCAGAGATGAAGTAAACTCACAAGTGTCACAAACAAGAATCCTGCACTCAGCAATTGCAGCATACCAGAAATGACCATTTGTTTTAACACGTGTTTCTGACCCCGCAAAATCAAAACACTTTCTAATGGGTTTGCAGATCCAGAACGAATAAGATTTTAAGAACATGTGTTTGTCTGAGGAAATTTTTATTTCTCAAGACTGGGAAAAATTCAAAATAATTTGATTCTAAACTGTTGTTATACCTAAGGGCTTTATACTCCAGAGACGGCACCTTTGACCCAAGGAATCCGCTCCCTTTGATTCAACTGAGTCACCATCTACGCCTGTAGACACCATGTGAGTGAATAACAGACTATGAAAGGAGGGAGAAGGTTACAACAGGGGGGATTGCAGTTTGATTTCGGCCAGTGAACATGTGGTGAAGTGCCCTGGCCAGGCCACACCGTGTTGAACGTGGAAATATTAGTAGCCGCATTCGTGTACTTACGAATCCCGAGTCGTGCACCGACAACCTCCAGGAAAACTGAAGACTCTCTTCCTGCCGTGAGTAATTATGGACTATTAGCGAGTGATAGGCGACGTGTGCCAAGAAGACGATACAAGTCAAGACTCCACAACATCACTATACATCTCAAGCCATGACAGCATCCTCTCCTAGATGTTATAACATCACCGGCTCCAGTTACAATGATCAGGTAAGTCACTATCTTACTGGACATCCTCCTACAACCACTGTAGTGCCCAGGGGAGATGTTAGGTAAATAGGGCTAACCATATTAACGCTCTAACGGGAGGACCTAAGCCCAAAACACAGGTAGGGGTCAACCACTACTTCAGACGATATACCTGTATATCAATACATCAACAAGGCACACAGTAACCCTAGTTTTAATGACCTTCATTTCAGCCCTGGTGGATGAAGTGAAGATTGAACGACAACCCTGGGGGAGGCTGCTGGTGTTCTTAGATGTCGTCAACCTAAAAATGAGTACTAATCCATATAGTGTTTTTTTATATCATAAATTTTACTGTACTCATCTCACCTAAAATCCCACAAAGTACAACTGACTGTTATACTGACTGTACCACTGACTGTGTAACTGTGCCACCGAATGAACCACTGACTGTGCCACTGACTGTACCTCCTAGTCCATCAAGGCACCAAGGTGGTGGAATATTGTTCTCATATATTGCTATGTCTTCCTGCTTAATGGCACTAAAAATTCCCTGGGTTTCGAATGATTTTAAATACCATCGTCAGTTCCCCAGGTCTGTGTGCTCGTGCCCCCCCGGGTAGTTTGTGTTATATTCTTCATGTACACGTGTATAAAAAAATTTTGAGTGGGGAAAAAAGGCAGGAGGTATAATATGTGTTTGTGGTCAGGAGAATAATGGAATTTTTTTAAGCAGTGGTCAAATTTGCTCGTTCCATTGAGTAATCTTAGATACTGAACGACCCCCAATGGAAATCAAGGACATCCAGTGGAAATCAAGGACCTCCAATGGAAATGAAGGACCTCCCATGGAAATGAAGGAACTCCAGTAGAAATCAATTTATATATATATATATATATATATATATGTATATATATATATATATATATATATATATATATATATATATATATATATATATATATATATATATATATATATATATATATATATAATTTTTGTTTTTTGGTCCCTGTGGTGATATATAATGGGACAGTGGCTGTGTGAGAGGGGAGAGTGTGAGAGGGGAAGTGGAAGAGAGAGAAGGAGAGCGACGGTGGCCAGACCACTGAGGACCTGGTGAGTGTACTTGTTCAAGTTTCTGAGTGTCACCCCTCCAACTACCACCACCACCACCACCACCACCACTATCACTACTACCACCACAAGTACCACCACCACTACAACCACCACTACCACCACCACCTCCACAACCACTACCACCACTGCCACTATCCCCACCACAACTACCACTACCACCACCACCACCACTACCACCACCACTACCATCACCACTACCAACACCACCACCACCACCTCCACTACCACCACCACTACCACCACCACTACCACCACCACCACCACCACTGCCACCACTACCACCACCACTACCACCACCACCACCACTACCACCACTGCCACCACTACCACTACCACCACTGCCACCACTACCACTACCCCCACAACTAACACCACTCCCGTCACCACCACCACCAACAGTAACAGAAACAACAACAACAACATCAATAACAGTAGCATCAACAACAAAAATATCAATAGCCAGATATACCTGAAGGGGATACATTAAGAAGTATCCTACAAGGTTCTTATGTATACCTTAAGAATGCCTTAACCGATTGGCTTAAAACTTTCGACGTTGGTGTTCTGACACTACTACCATGTACAGTTTTACGAAGACCATGTGTAAAACACTTATGTACAGTTCAGAACGTTTATTACAAGCGACGTTTCGCCCCGAGTGACTTCTTCACTCCTATTACAGAGGTAAGACACGAGTGTGTATACTGGCAGGAGTCAATTAGTAAGTTGCGAGGGTAGTAGTAGTGGTAATGGTGGTAGTAGTAGTAGTAGTAGTAGTAG
This sequence comes from Cherax quadricarinatus, assembly GCF_038502225.1. Lineage (NCBI taxonomy): Eukaryota > Metazoa > Arthropoda > Malacostraca > Decapoda > Parastacidae > Cherax > Cherax quadricarinatus. The sequence continues at coordinate 29,542 of NW_027198164.1, forward strand.
TAGTAGTAGTAGTAGTACTAGTAGCAGTAGTCGTTGTCGTGGAGGTAGTAGTAGTAGTCGTAGTGGTGGTAGTAGCAGTAGTAGTAGTTGTAGCCGTACTGGTTGTAGTAGTAACAGTAGTGGTAGTATTAGTGCTAGTATTGGTAGTAGTGGTTCTAGTTGTGGTAGTAGTAGTGGTAACAGTTTTAGTGGTAGAAGTAGTGGTTCTTGTAGTAGTAGTAGTAGTAGTAGTAGTAGTAGTAGTAGTAGCACATCTGGTTTTCAAGTGATATCTAGAGAATGAATCTTCTTATCGGCTTCAAACTTTTATCATTGACATAGTCTAAATAATAATAATAATAGTAATAATAATAATAATAATAATAATAATAATAATAATAATAATAATAATAATAATAATAATAATAATAATAATAATAATGACAGTGAGGTGTTGTTTTCCTATAAAATAACTTGATAATAAATCATCAGATCGACTTGAAACTTTAACAGCTGATCGGTCTTATGGAAAGGATGATTCCAATAAGTCACAAACTTCATTTCCCAGTTTGGTAACTTAGTTAATAAACTTGGAATCCTTAAGTTACGATCATTTGGGAAATTGTGTATATTAATGTCTAGGTGATACCTTGTGAATGACTCTTCAGACAGGTTTCAAACCTAAGGTGGTCTTTGCACTATTCTCTTCGCCTGGGTAAAGATAGAGAGGATTAGATTTATGGGACACGGGGACGCAGTTATCGGATCAGGCATTTGACATTTCTAACATGAGTACTCCCAGGTCTCTCACACATTTCTTCTCTGCTGATATGACTAAGTCTTAACATGGATCCTGAAGCAAGATAAAGATCTTTGATGATCGATAAGAAGGCCTCAGCCTCCGTCTTGCCTTTTACGTCCCTCTTACACACATCCACGAAGGATGTCGCGAAATTGCGAATCAATAATAATAATAATAATAATAATAATAATAATAATAATAATAATAATAATAATAATAATAAAAATAATAATAATAATAATAATAATAATAATAATAATAATAATAATAATAATAATAATAATAATAATAATAATAATAATAATAATAATAATAATAATAATAATAATAATAATAATAATAACACCAATAAGAAGAATAATGTAATAATATTCTATTACTATTGCCACTACTATTACTGCTACTACAAGTACTGCTATTACTACTAATAATAATGATGATGATGATGATGATAATGATGATAAAAACAGGAGACTGATATTTGCAGTAAAGTGGGAGTCAGCAGGCATCCGGGTGAGAGTGTGAGAGACATGAGGGGTTATGAGGGGAAAGGGGGTGGAGGGGAAATAGGGGATGCGGAGAGAGGGAGGGAGGGGAAGGAAAGGGGGAAGCCAAGGGGACCCCCTGCTGACCTGTCATAGACAGATCCCCACACACACGTCACCAGCAAACACAACACACTCTTGTGTCCACCCCCCCCTCTCATCTCTCTCTCTCTCTCTCTCTCTCTCTCTCTCTCTCTCTCTCTCTCTCTCTCTCTCTCTCTCTCTCTCTCTCTCTCTCTCTCTCTCTCTCTTCTAAGACACATATTGATTCACTAAGACAATTTTAAGACATACAGACAACATTGACATAACTAGGCCTATAATTTACGTAATGTAGGCCTATAAACACAAACCTAACATGTCGCAATGTGTTTTTACACAATGTTTACTGAGATCTCTAATTTCTGGGCGTTTTGTTGGGTCTACAAAGATATGCTGTATACCTGGAGTATACCTGGAGTATACCTGGAATATACCTGGAGTATACCTGGAGTATGCCTGGAGTATACCTGGATTATACCTGGAATATACCTGGGTTATACCTGGACTATACCTGGAATATACCTGAAGTATACCTGGAGGGTGTTCTTGGGGGTCAATGCCCCTGTGGCCCGAGCCATGACTAGGCCTCGCAGTGGATCAGGACCTGATCAACCAGGCTGTTACTGCTGGCCGCACACAAACCGATGCACGAATCACAGCCCTGCTGATCAGGTACTGACTGTGTGCGCAGATATGGGAATAAAGGTACAATATGCAGAAGAGGGTTTCACTGAAACTACATTTCGCTCACGGAGAGTGAGGTAAGAGCAATAAAGAATGGTGTGAAAGGTGCTATAGATACCAGCAGCAATACACAGCTGTCCAGTGATCATCGTCGAGAAAGAGACTGTAGAGCAGAACCAGGGCACCTCCAGTTTAGTGAAAATTATAGCACATATTTGAAGTGCTGATGCATGACGGGTGTTTTCCTTGGGATATAATGTGTATCAAAGGCTTTTACAAGACTGAAGGCACCCCAGTTCGATCCTTTACCCTCTGATGTGCTGATGATCCGGATTCTATACGCAATCTTGGTGGTTTTTGCCACCCTTACTGTCTACTACCACTACGACTTCTACTGCTATTTCCACTGCTAGCATTACCTCTTACCACTACTTCTCCACTTCCCTCTTTCTACATCTCTTGGTCCCGTCCCTGTCCTCCCTCTCCAATATATACTGGCTCCCTCACCTTCTTGTGTGAGTGTGACTTGTAAATAGTCACACTCTCTCCTATGTGAGGGTTAATTGTGTACTTTATTATTAAGTTTGGCATCTATCCACGTCGTAATGTGTACATAGTTCCACTCTTCCAGATGAATGACACGTTCAGTCTGTCATGAGTCATTTATGCAAAATGGTACTCACAGATTCTGGTGTTTGAGTTCCATGATGTTTCTCCAGTGTATTGTTTATCACATCCTGCACACGGAGTGTTGTATACACTATCAGTGCTGCTGACAGGTTCACTGTTTCCAGGTCAGGGAATGCCATGAATGGTTTTTAATTAGATGACTACTGCGTTAGTTCTACTTTAGATACGTGAAAGATGAATTTCAATGTTGACAAGTGTAAAGTAATGCATTTTGGGG
>NW_027198164.1:37500-48797 GCF_038502225.1 Cherax quadricarinatus
TAGTAACGACAGTTCTGCTGGAAGGTAGTAACTGTCAGGTGATAGTAACTACAGTTCTGCTGGAAGGTAGTACCTGTCAGGTGATAGTAACTACAGTTGCTGCAGGTGATAGAAGGTAGTAACTGTCAGGTGATAGTAACTACAGTTCTGCTGGAAGGTAGTACCTGTCAGGTGATAGTAACTACAGTTCTGCTGTAGAAGGATAGTAACTGTCAGGTGAGGTGACAGTAACTACAGTTCTGCTGGAAGGTAGTAACTGTCAGGTGATAGTAACTACAGTTCTGCTGGAAGGTAGTAACTGTCAGGTGATAGTAACTACAGTTCTGCTGGAAGGTAGTAACTGTCAGGTGATAGTAACTACAGTTCTGCTGGAAGGTAGTAACTGTCAGGTGATAGTAACTACAGTTCTGCTGGAAGGTAGTAACTGTCAGGTGATAGTAACTACAGTTCTGCTGGAAGGTAGTAACTGTCAGGTGATAGTAACTACAGTTCTGCTGGAAGGTAGTAACTGTCAGGTGATAGTAACTACAGTTCTGCTGGAAGGTAGTAACTGTCAGGTGATAGTAACTACAGTTCTGCTGGAAGGTAGTAACTGTCAGGTGATAGTAACTACAGTTCTGCTGGAAGGTAGTAACTGTCAGGTGATAGTAACTACAGTTCTGCTGGAAGGTAGTAACTGTCAGGTGATAGTAACTACAGTTCTGCTGGAAGGTAGTAACTGTCAGGTGATAGTAACTACAGTTCTGCTGGAAGGTAGTAACTGTCAGGTGATAGTAACTACAGTTCTGCTGGAAGGAAACTTTTGAAGGTGTCGTAACTGAATCTTTAATGGAATACTACTGAAGTCTGTCAGCTCAGTCTGACACTACTGAAGTCTGTCAGCTCAGTCTGACACTACTGAAGTCTGTCAGCTCAGTCTGACACTACTGAAGTCTGTCAGCTCAGTCTGACACTACTGAAGTCTGTCAGCTCAGTCTGACACTACTGAAGTCTGTCAGCTCAGGCTGACACTACTGAGGTCTGTCAGCTCAGTCTACACACTACTGTCAAGACACTCTGAAGTCTGTCAGCTCAGTCTGACACTACTGAAGTCTAACTCAGCTCAGTCTGACACTACTGAAAGTCTGACACTACTGAAGCTGTCAGTCTGACACTACTGAAGTCTGTCAGCTCAGTCTGACACTACTGAAGTATGTCAGCTCAGTCTGACACTACTGAAGTCTGTCAGCTCAGTCTGACACTACTGAAGTCTGTCAGCTCAGGCTGACACTACTGAAGTCTGCCAGCTCAGTCTGACACTACTGAAGTCTGACAGCTCAGTCTAACACTACTGAAGTCTGTCAGCTCAGTCTAACACCACTGAAGTCTGTCAGCTCAGTCTGACACTACTGAAGTCTGTCAGCTCAGTCTGACACTACTGAAGTCTGACAGCTCAGCCTGACACTACTGAAGTCTGCCAGCTCAGTCTGACACTACTGAAGTCTGACAGCTCAGTCTGACACTACTGGAGTCTGCCAGCTCAGTCTGACACTACTGAAGTCTGACAGCTCAGTCTGACACTACTGGAGTCTGCCAGCTCAGTCTGACACTACTGAAGTCTGACAGCTCAGGCTGACACTGCCGAAGTCTGTCAGCTCAGTCTGACACAATTAAAGTCTGTCAGCTTAGGCTGACACAACTGAAGTCTGTCAGCTAGGGCTGACATTATTCCCTACTCCTTCCTTCTCTTCTGCTTTCTTCCCTACTCCTTCCTTCCCTACTTCTTCCTTCTGTACTTCTTCTCTATTCCTTCATTCCCTACTCCCTCCTTCCTTATTTGTTCCTTGCTTACCCCTTTACTCCCTTCCCTTTCTCTACTCTCACTATCTTCTCTCCTCACCCAATACACTCACACACACCTTCCCTTCCCACTCGCTTCTAAGCACCCACACCCGAACCTCCCCACAATAAGGGCTGTGGGGGAAGGTCAGGGGACATGCTTGACCTACCCACACAACCCACATCTACCCACACCCACCAAAATTACACGTCATTACTGTGTGGTGGTGCGGGTGTGGTGGAGAGTACTCGAGGCTGGGTCTCGAGTTGACACTAACAAGGTGGAGGTTGTTGAAGGTCGACCTCAACGAGAGGACCAGAACACCTCCCTGGCCTCACTAACGACCTCGCTAACAACCGGTCCAAGGACCAATCGTTAACAATATCGCCCAGGTGTAAGTGTGGTCTCAGAGAGGGCAGGGGGTAGGAGTCAGAGCTCAGAGGGCTGGGGGCAGGGGGCAGGGGGCAGGGGCCAGGGGCCAGGGGTAGGGGGGCAGTGAGGAGTGCAGTGGGCATAGTTGAGCATACATATACATATATATATATATATATATATATATATATATATATATATATATATATATATATATATATATATATATATATATATATATATATATATATATATATATATATATATATATATATATATAAATTATGGGGATTAAATTATGGGGAATCAAATTCAAAATGGGAATTGACACAGTTACTTTTTGCTGATGATACTGTGCTTATGGGAGATTCTAAAGAAAAATTGCAAAGGTTAGTGGATGAGTTTGAGAATGTGTGTAAAGGTAGAAAGTTGAAAGGGAACATAGAAAAGAGTAAGGTGATGAGAGTATCAAATGATTTAGATAAAGAAAAATTGGATATCAAATTGGGGAGGAGGAGTATGGAAGAAGTGAATGTTTTCAGATACTTGGGAGTTGACGTGTCGGCGGATGGATTTATGAAGGATGAGGTTAATCATAGAATTGATGAGGGAAAAAAGGTGAGTGGTGCGTTGAGGTATATGTGGAGTCAAAAAACGTTATCAAAGAAGGGAATGTATGAAAGTATAGTAGTACCAACACTCTTATATGGGTGTGAAGCTTGGGTGGTAAATGCAGCAGCGAGGAGACGGTTGGAGGCAGTGGAGATGTCCTGTCTAAGGGCAATGTGTGGTGTAAATATTATGCAGAAAATTCGGAGTGTGGAAATTAGGAGGAGGTGTGGAGTTAATAAAAGTATTAGTCAGAGGGCTGAAGAGGGGTTGTTGAGGTGGTACGGTCATTTAGAGAAAATGGATCAAAGTAGAATGACATGGAAAGCATATAAATCTATAGGGGAAGGAAGGAGGGGTAGGGGTCGTCCTCGAAAGGGTTGGAAAGAGGGGGTAAAGGAGGTTTTGTGGGCTAGGGGCTTGGACTTCCAGCAAGCGTGCATGAGCGTATTAGATAGGAGTGAATGGAGGCGAATGATACTTGGGACCTGACGATCTGTTGGAGTGTGAGCAGGGTAATATTTAGTGAAGGGATTCAGGGAAACCGGTTATTTTCATATAGTCGGACTTGAGTCCTGGAAATGGGAAGTACAATGCCTGCACTTTAAAGGAGGGGTTTGGGATAATGGCAGTTTGGAGGGATATGTTGTGTATCTTTATACGTATATGCTTCTAAACTGTTGTATTCTGAGCACCTCTGCAAAAGCAGTGATAATGTGTGAGTGTGGTGAAAGTGTTGAATGATGATGAAAGTATTTTCTTTTTGGGGATTTTCTTTCTTTTTTGGGTCACCCTGCCTCGGTGGGAGACGGCCGACTTGTTGAATATATATATATATATATATATATATATATATATATATATATATATATATATATATATATATATATATATATATATATATATATATATATATATATATATATATATATATATATATATATATATATATATATATACTTCTCTCCGAAAGCAGTCACCCCCATATGGGACAGAAAGCGAGAGAGAGAAAGAGAGAGAGACAGACAGACAGAGACTTGTTTTATACCAAACACACACACACACACACACACACACACACACACACACACACACACACACACACCTACACACACACACACGCACACACTCGCACACACACACGCACACACACACACACACACACACACACACACACACACACACACACACACCTCAAAGGCGGTGGGACCAGACAACATCTCTCCATGGGTCCTTAAAGAGGGAGCAGAGATATTGTGTGAGCCATTAACAAAGATCTTCAACACATCATTTGAAACTGGGCAACTCCCTGAGGTATGGAAAATGGCAAATGTAGTCCCAATTTTTAAAAAGGGAGACAGACATGAGGCACTAAACTACAGACCTGTATCACTAACGTGTGTAGTATGCAAGGTCATGGAGAAGATCATCAGGAGGAGAGTGGTGGAGCACCTGGAAAGAAACAAGTGTATAATTGACAACCAGCACGGTTTCAGGGAAGGAAAATCCTGTGTCACAAACCTACTAGAGTTTTATGACAAGGTGACAGAAGTAAGACAAGAGAGAGAGGGGTGGATCGACTGCATATTTTTGGACTGCAAGAAGGCCTTCGACACAGTTCCTCACAAGAGGTTACTGCAAAAGCTAGAGGATCAGGCACACATAACAGGAAAGGCACTGCAATGGATCAGAGAATACCTGACAGGGAGGCAACAACGTGTCATGGTACGCGACGAGGTGTCAGAGTGGGCGCCTGTGACAAGCGGGGTTCCACAGGGGTCAGTCCTAGGACCTGTGCTGTTCTTGGTATATGTGAACGACATAACTGAAGGGATAGACTCAGAAGTGTCCTTGTTTGCAGATGATGCGAAGTTAATGAGAAGAATCAAATCGGACGAGGATCAGGCAGGACTACAAAGAGATCTGGACAGGCTACAAGCCTGGTCCAGCAACTGGCTCCTTGAGTTTAACCCCGCCAAATGCAAAGTCATGAATACAATTAGGTGAGTACACACACACACTGTTGCAACCCCTGAATGGGTTACAATGATTATCATGTATATATAATGTATATTACCTTTTCATTTAATTATATATTGCTTATATTTGCGATAATAGCTAAATCGTAAATGTATGACTTTATATTATTATTTGACTGTTATATTCTTATTTGACTTACGTTGTTAGGATGTATATAAAATGTGCTCAGTTAGTCTTGATTGTCAAACTACTGTAATTATCGCTTGTCGCTCGTTATACTGCCGGCTTCTGAGCTGCAGTTGTCCACGTAGCTATCACGTGATCGAGGGGGGGGTGTCCTAACCTCTCGTGAAATTGTCAGTCTGCTGGAGACTCGCTTGCTGGTTGGACAGATTGTCTGTCTCATTATTCTTGTTAGTTCTGTAGAACTTTGTTCACAGAACATTGTATAGACTTTGTGATTTTCGACGTTGTACTGAGGTTGTGTGTCACATAGACACTCTGAGTATCTCAGGTCCTTAGCTATAGCTTCTGACCTAATTTTGTACTGGTTCCTGTGTATTGTCACAGTCACAGTTTTACCTATGCTGAACTTAGATTCAGTATTATGGGAGTCTCGTAACTTTTGTGGAGGATCTGCAGATGGTCCCTACTTAGTGTCGTTATATTATCTCCTTGTTCCTGATTCTGTGTCGCAGTCGCTTGATATTGCATTGCTATTGGGCTTAGCATTCTTTGTTGTTCAAGCAGACTGTTCGGGTTGCCAGTCGGTCAAGAAGTTAGTTTATTTGAGGACTTTGTCAGTCACTTGTTTAAGTCTTATTCGAGTCTTGAGACATAGCTAACTACTTAAGAGCACTTATATGCATACACACTTACTTGTACATATTTGTAATAACTTATTAAATGTTAATGTACCTGACGGTACTTAAGAATTATAAATGTGATATGTGCTTTCAGCACAATAATATTGAACTCGAGAGATTGATTTTATTTTGATTGCTGTAATTAATTTAATTTGATAATATACCTCTAGACAACTTACTACTTAATAAATTTATTAAATTTTAATTTCTCTAGTTAGTAGCCTACCAGTTGTAATCCTAAAGCACTATTGAATAATACTGAATTTAATGGATAATTGGACAAGGATACTGACTACTTGTTACGAAAACCCAGTAACAGGCTGGATGCTAGAAGGGCAGTCCTTTCTAGTATTCACTGGAGATCTCTAAGCTTTTAGAATCGCGTTTTTTGTAACAAATGGGGGCCCGTCCGGGATGCTCTTGATCCAAGGTGTTGGAGAAGTTGTCCAGTTTGACATACTAGTGAATCTATGGTCAAACACTTTGAGTACTTTCCTAATCTGAAGACTTTGAGTTTAGTCTTGTACAACATACCAGGTGGATGTATGTACCTGACTGAGTCTCTTGATCCAAGGAGATGGAAATACTGTTTATGAGCTCTAGCTCTAAGACAACTAACACTAAAATTCCTATCAAGATTATAGTTTCCCATAATCACTCTCTCGTAGTACAATTATTTTGTGATGTATGCCAAAGTGAAACAGTTAATTGATACTCTGACTTTGTCTGAGTTAAGTACATTAAAACTTCAGACGTGTTGGCAAGTAGCCAAGTATCTCGGTGTGACGTATAACAGGAATTACACAGCTGAAACTGTCAGAGCATTAATTAAAGATATATTGTTTCCTGCTCATACAGAGATGTCTGATTATGATTCAGATTCAGAAAGCCTAGTGTCACAATTAGGAAGTATGACTCTATTTGATGAAGATGAAAGAGCAACTAGAGCAGAAGTGAGCCTAGTGTTTGAGCCTAGTGTAGCTCAGTTCTCGCTCACGCCTTCCTTCACTGACACTATAGTACAGAGTATAGCTGGTATGACACAGCCTAATACTAGTACAGTGTATACTACACCTGTATTTACTTATCCTAGACCAGATCTAGACTCTCTAGAGACGGCTGGACCAAGTGTCCGACCTAAGGACCGTCCAGACCATGTTAATTTCCCTACTCCTCCATTACCTACTGGTCCTATCTCTCAGGAACAGTTTGAGAGGTTTGAACGCCTCCTTATGTTGCAGACTGCACAAATAGAGGCACAGAGGAAATTGAACGAAGAAGATTTCCAAAGAGAAAATGTTCGCCTGTTAAGACAACAGACTGATATATTACAGGACACATTTAATGTGCAGAAAGCTGCATCTATGGTTCCTAAGTTTTTTGAAAGTGACTTAGACACATATTTTGATGTGTTTGAGAACCAGGCTCGTGCTATGAACTGGCCACGTAAGCACTGGGCAACATTGCTTCATACTGCTTTGACGGGAAGAGCTCAAACTTGTACGGCTGCTTTACCATTTGCTAAGTACATTAGTTATGACGCTGTCAAACAAACTATTCTAGAGACATATAACTTGTTACCTGTAAGTTATCAAAGAGCATTTCGTACGTTACAACGACGACAAGATCAAACTTGTGTAGAGTTTGCTCGTGAGAAAAAAGTTGCATTTGAGAGGTGGTGTAGAGCTGCTAAATGTAACAACTACGACAGTCTTGTTCAGTTGTTACTACACGAAGAGTTTAACAACTGTATGTCTGCCGACATACAAGAATATTTGATCGATCATACTACCTCAGATATTCTGGAAACTGCAGCATTAGCAGACAATTACGAGATTTCTCACAAACCTGTACGTACTAAAACACAAAGAAACAAGGTAACTAAAAATTGTCCTAGAATTTGGCAAACTAAATCAGCTGCTCATTGCCGGCCTGATGTACCTGCTACTGTAACTTCTCGTACCTTTACCAGGAAAACTCACAATCCTGAATCTGTCTCTGTGGCTAGACAGAAATCTGATATCGAGAAGAAGAAAGTTAAATGTACCTATTGTAACAGGAAAGGACATACTAGAGAGTATTGCTATAAGTTAGAAAGAGATACGAGATACGGTCGTGCGGCTGGCGCCCCCACACAAGTCGTATCCTCTTCCGAGCAACAAAGGCACCAAAATCCTAGCAATTCCTCTTATCCTACTGTTTTAGATAATGTTACTCAGGATAGATGACTAGCGTCAGAAAGTGTATCTGACGAAAAGATTCGTTCAGCAATGAGTCCTTACTTTTCAAGAGGTAGAATAGGATTTGACGAATCACATCTAACTGAGATAATTTCTTTCAGAGACACTGGCAGTTATCTCACGTTATTAAGAGAAGATGTACTGCCCATAACTAACGATACCTATTGCAAGATAGATGTATTGTTAGAAGCCTATGGAGGGGCTGTTATAAAAGTGCCTCTGCACAAAGTATATATTGAAACAAGCTATTATACTGGTTATATTTCAGTGGGTATATCCAGTGGTGTATTTCCCCTCAGGTCAGTGGACTTGTTGATAGGGAACGATATCCTTCATGCTGGTATATGTAAGGAACCACTTGTGATTGATAATACCACTGATGATAATTATGCCATTGAAGCTTGTAGAGAGAAACCTATTTTATTTCCTCTCAGTGCAATTACTAGAGCTATGTCCAAAATTCAACAACCATCCTTGTCTCCTGTTGAGTTAGTGGATGACAATGATTTGGGGTTGAATATGTTGTTTAGTGACGCTCTGTGCCCCGGATCATTAACACTAACTCCCCCTGGTCATCAACCTAGTCAGGACACAACTGATGTTAAAATTCTTACTCATGATGATTTAATCAAGGATCAGTTTGTTGATCAGTCACTGGAAAGACTGAGAGATATAGCAGTTACTGAGAGTGAAGCAAAGGATCTCGATAATTGTTACTATTATAGTAATGGGGTACTGATGGAGAAAAATACATGTAAGTTGTCAGCTGATAGTGTTTCCATCACAGTCAAGCATCTCGTTGTGTTACCAGTTACATTTCGTGAACAAGCCATTGATTTTGCTCACAATAGTCCCATAGGAGGACATTTGGGTGTCAAGAAGACACTCGGTAAACTGGCAAAACATTTTACTTGGCCAAAGATGAAGGAAACAGTAGCTGATCATGTGCGACGTTGCCACGTGTGTCAAGTGACAGGCAAGCCAGCGCACACACCTCCACCTGCGCCTCTCATTCCTGTCACCGTGGATGGTGAACCATTCTCACGTCTTATTATTGATTGTGTTGGTCCTTTGCCTAGAACCAAACTAGGAAACCAATACTTATTTACTATTATGGACGCTGCAACACGCTATCCCGAAGCTATTCCTATGAGAAAAATTAATGCTCGTGCTATTGTGAGAGCACTGATGAAATTTTTCTCCCAGGTTGGATTGCCACGAGAGATACAATCAGATCAGGGATCTAATTTCACTTCTAAGATCTTTCGAGAAGCATTATCCCACCTAGGAATAAAGTCTGTACTTTCAACCAGTTATCATCCACAGTCACAAGATGCTCTAGAGAGATTTCATCAGACACTGAAGTCCATGATGAGAGCTTATTGTGAACATTTTTCTAGAGACTGGGATGAGGGTATACCTTTTCTTCTGTTCGCTATGAGAGAAAGTGAACAAGAAAGTCTCGGATTTAGTCCGTTTGAATTAATATTCGGACACCAAGTGCGTGGTCCTCTCGCAGTGTTAAAAGACGTGTGGACAGGAAAATCAAATCCATCATTGAGTACTTCACCTTCATTAATGCAGCAACATTTGACAGCCGCTAGAGAGCTAGCTTCGAAAAACCTAGTTTCAGCCCAAGCTAGAATGAAGCAACATTATGACAAGCGTGCTGTCTCTCGTTCTTTTAAAGCAGGAGATAAGGTGATGGCTCGGAAATTAGTACCAGGTCATGCTTTACAAGCCAGGTATGTTGGTCCCCTGGAAGTAGTGAAAAAGCTTAGCGACGTAAATTATTTGGTACGTACGCCTGGGAAAAAGAAATCTAATCATGTGTACCATGTTAACCAGCTCAAGGCATACTACGCTAGTCCTCTACCTACTACTTCTATTCTTCCTAGGACAGAGGAAGAAAACGTCAGTCTACCTGACATCTCTAGAGGTATAGAGGTTCGTTTAGAAAATTCAGTGACTCTACAATCACTAGACGATTTTCTTAGTAACCTTGGGATTGATAAAGCTGCTGATATTAAAAACATGATTTTGCATTTCCCTGAATTGTTCGGTGATGTTCCTAAACGTTGTACTCTGGGTGTACATGACGTTGATGTACAGGGAGCATCACCCATTAAGCAATCACCATATAGGATGAGTCCAACAAAGCATAAAGCATTGAGAGAAGAGGTTGATTTTCTGTTATCTCACGGACTTATTGAACGCAGTAAAAGTCCATGGGCATCTCCCTGTATTTTAGTGCCTAAATCTGACGGTAGTTTCAGGATGTGCACTGATTACAGGAAAGTGAACTCTGTCACCTTGCCTGATGGTTATCCTCTACCTCGCATTGACGACCTTATTGACCGTGTGTCAGGAGCCCAGTTTGTCAGCCGTTTAGATCTCTTACGAGGCTATTATCAAGTCCCGCTTACTGAACGTGCTCAAGAAATATCTGCTTTTACTGTTCAAGATGGATTGTTTAACTACCTCGTCACCCCCTTCGGCCTATGTAACGCGGTTTCTTCATTCCAACGTATAATGAACGAGTTGACCCACAACTTAGAAGGAGTAGAAGCCTACCTTGACGACTTAGTGGTGTACAGTGACGAGTGGGAACAGCACTTGACGCGTCTCAGAGCATTGTTTGAGAGACTGGCGCACTACAACTTCACTGTCAACTTAGCCAAATGTAGTTTTGGTCAAGCCAAGATTACCTATCTAGGCTTTTGTATCGGCCAAGGTGAGGTTGCTCCTATTGAGGCTAAGGTTCGTGCAATTTCTGAATTTCCAGTGCCACAGGATAGGAAAGGAGTACAGAGATTCCTGGGTATGGCAGAATATTATCGCAGGTTCTGTCCAAACTTTTCTCAGATTGCAGCTCCTCTCACTGAGCTTACTAGTAGCAAAGTTCAGTTCACCTGGACTAGAGATTGTTCAGACTCGTTCAAAAGGTTGAAACGTTTACTATCCTCTGCTCCTGTGTTGAAAAGTCCTAATTTCAATCTTCCCTTCTTTTTACATATAGATGCCAGTGGTTATGCAGTGGGCGCTGTGCTGCTCCAACAGTCAACATCCACTGATATTCTCCATCCTATATGTTACTATTCATCTAAGCTTAAACGACACCAGAAAAATTATGCCACTATTGAGAAAGAGGCTCTAGCTCTTGTGGTGTCCTTGGAACATTTTGACGTGTATTTGGGCACTTCCCCATTTAAAATTAACGTTTTTTCAGACCACAATCCACTCACTTATATTAATACCATGAAAAGTAAGGGTGGGCCCTCAGAATCCAACCTTATTCTATTAGTATAAAACACATAAGTGGTCATCATAATGTAATTGCTGACGCTCTGTCTCGTCCTTAATAATTATCAGTTACATTAAATTAACGTAATTTTATGCCCAAATACCTTT
>NW_027198165.1:0-15000 GCF_038502225.1 Cherax quadricarinatus
TTAATGTTAGAGTGTTTTTGACAAGTGTTGTTACATAGTATAATGACTGTTATTAAGAATGACATGTGGTATTTGCGGTTTATAAATGATACAGAAGATGGTAAACAGCTTTAGAACACGATGCAAAATAGCAAGAAAATAAATAGGGAAAATAATAAATGAAAGATAAGAGAAATATAATGAATATAGTAATTTAGATTAAACTATAATATAAGAATGTAGAGGAAGAAAATGTACTTAGATATAGAACTTAAATATAAGCGAAGGATTCTGTCAAGAACGAGGTTTATCACAGAACAGTGGTAAAAGGTTGTTAACTGGGTAAAAGGTTGGTAAAAGGTTGTTAACTGGGTAAAAGGTTGGTGAAAAGTTGTTAACTGGAGAAAATTGAGAAGGTATCAGAGTAAAGCTGTACAAATGCAATGATTTGGTTATGTAAAATGAAGAAGAGGATAGCTTGGTATATAGGATTTTAAAATATAAAGGTGTAGGGTATACATGTTGAGTCCAGGACGAGGAAGTTCACTGCTGCACATGTTGAGTCCAGGACGAGGAAGTTCACTGCTGCACATGTTGAGTCCAGGACGAGGAAGTTCACTGCTGCACATGTTGAGTCCAGGACGAGGAAGTTCACTGCTGCACATGTTGAGTCCAGGACGAGGAAGTTCACTGCTGCACATGTTGAGTCCAGGACGAGGAAGTTCACTGCTGCACATGTTGAGTCCAGGACGAGGAAGTTCACTGCTGCACATGTTGAGTCCAGGACGAGGAAGTTCACTGCTGCACATGTTGAGTCCAGGACGAGGAAGTTCACTGCTGCACATGTTGAGTCCAGGACGAGGAAGTTCACTGCTGCACATGTTGAGTCCAGGACGAGGAAGTTCACTGCTGCACATGTTGAGTCCAGGACGAGGAAGTTCACTGCTGCACATGTTGAGTCCAGGACGAGGAAGTTCACTGCTGCACATGTTGAGTCCAGGACGAGGAAGTTCACTGCTGCACATGTTGAGTCCAGGACGAGGAAGTTCACTGCTGCACATGTTGAGTCCAGGACGAGGAAGTTCACTGCTGCACATGTTGAGTCCAGGACGAGGAAGTTCACTGCTGCACATGTTGAGTCCAGGACGAGGAAGTTCACTGCTGCACATGTTGAGTCCAGGACGAGGAAGTTCACTGCTGCACATGTTGAGTCCAGGACGAGGAAGTTCACTGCTGCACATGTTGAGTCCAGGACGAGGAAGTTCACTGCTGCACATGTTGAGTCCAGGACGAGGAAGTTCACTGCTGCACATGTTGAGTCCAGGACGAGGAAGTTCACTGCTGCACATGTTGAGTCCAGGACGAGGAAGTTCACTGCTGCACATGTTGAGTCCAGGACGAGGAAGTTCACTGCTGCACATGTTGAGTCCAGGACGAGGAAGTTCACTGCTGCACATGTTGAGTCCAGGACGAGGAAGTTCACTGCTGCACATGTTGAGTCCAGGACGAGGAAGTTCACTGCTGCTGCACATGTTGAGTCCAGGACGAGGAAGTTCACTGCTGCACATGTTGAGTCCAGGACGAGGAAGTTCACTGCTGCACATGTTGAGTCCAGGACGACTGGCACAAGTTCAGTGCTGCACATGTTGAGTCCAGGACGAGGAAGTTCACTGCTGCACATGTTGAGTCCAGGACGAGGAAGTTCACTGCTGCACATGTTGAGTCCAGGACGAGGAAGAGGAATGTTTCACTGCTGCACATGTTGAGTCCAGGACGAGGAAGTTCACTGCTGCACATGTTGAGTCCAGGACGAGGAAGTTCACTGCTGCACATGTTGAGTCCAGGACGAGGAAGTTCACTGCAGCACATGTTGAGTCCAGGACGAGGAAGTTCACTGCTGCACATGTTGAGTCCAGGACGAGGAAGTTCACTGCTGCACATGTTGAGTCCAGGACGAGGAAGTTCACTGCAGCACATGTTGAGTCCAGGACGAGGAAGTTCACTGCTGCACATGTTGAGTCCAGGACGAGGAAGTTCACTGCTGCACATGTTGAGTCCAGGACGAGGAAGTTCACTGCTGCACATGTTGAGTCCAGGACGAGGAAGTTCACTGCAGCACATGTTGAGTCCAGGACGAGGAAGTTCACTGCTGCACATGTTGAGTCCAGGACGAGGAAGTTCACTGCTGCACATGTTGAGTCCAGGACGAGGAAGTTCACTGCTGCACATGTTGAGTCCAGGACGAGGAAGTTCACTGCTGCACATGTTGAGTCCAGGACGAGGAAGTTCACTGCTGCACATGTTGAGTCCAGGACGAGGAAGTTTACTGCTGCACATGTTGAGTCCAGGACGAGGAAGTTCACTGCTTCACATGTTGAGTCCAGGACGAGGAAGTTCACTGCTGCACATGTTGAGTCCAGGACGAGGAAGTTTACTGCTGCACATGTTGAGTCCAGGACGAGGAAGTTCACTGCTTCACATGTTGAGTCCAGGACGAGGAAGTTCACTGCTGCACATGTTTAGTCCAGGACGAGGAAATTCACTGGTGCACATGTTGAGTCCGGAACACACATGAGTGATCATTACTGTACACACACAGACACACACACAAGAGCAATCATTACTCTACACACACACACACATACACCAGATCGATCATTACTGTACACACACAGATACACAGACCAGGGCGATCATTGCTATATTCATGGACACACAGACGAGGACTATCAATACCACACACACACACACACACACACACACACACACACACACACACACACACAGGGCTGCAAACCTCGCTCGAGGAGAAAGATCTTGGGGTGACCATAACACCGAGCATGCCTCCGGAGGCACACATCAACCAGATAACTGCTGCAGCACACGGGCGCCTGGCAAACCTGAGAATAGCGTTCCGATACCTTAGTAAGGAATCGTTCAAGACTGTACACTGTGTACATCAGGCCCATACTGGAGTATGCAGCTCCAGTTTGGAACACACACCTGGGCAAACACGTCAAGAAATTAGAGAAAGTGAAAAGGTTTGCAACAAGGCTAGTTCCGGAGCTCAGGGGTATGTCCTACGAAGAAAGGTTGAGGAAAATCGGTCTGACAACATTAGAAGACAGACGAGTCTGGGGAGACATGATAATGACTTACAAAATACTGCATGGAATAGATAAGGTAGACAGAGACAGGTTGTTCCAGGGAGGGGACACAGAAACAAGGGGTCACAATTGGAAGCTGAAGACTCAGACGAGTCATAGGGATGTTAGGAAGTATTTCTTCAGTCATAGAGTCGTCAGGAAGTGAAATAGCCTAACAAGTGATGTAGTGGAGGCAGGAACCATACATAGCTTTAAGACGAGGTATGACAAAGCTCTGGAAGCAGAGAGAGAGAGGACCTAGTAGGGATCAGTGAAGAGGCGGGGCCAGGAGCTGAGTCTCGGCCCCTGCAACCACAATTAGGTGAGTACAATTAGGTGAGTACACACACACAGGATAACGTTCCGATACCTCAGTAAGGAATCATTCAAGACACTGTACACTGTGTACATCAGGCCCATACTGGAGTATGCAGCTCCAGTTTGGAACCCACACCTGGGCAAACACGTCAAGAAATTAGAGAAAGTGAAAAGGTTTGCAACAAGGCTAGTTCCGGAGCTCAGGGGTATGTCCTACGAAGAAAGGTTGAGGGAAATCGGTCTGACAACATTGGAAGACAGACGAGTCAGGGGAGACATGATAACGACTTACAAAATACCGCATGGAATAGATAAGGTAGACAGAGGCAGGTTGTTCCAGAGAGGGGACACAGAAACAAGGGGTCACAATTGAAAGCTGAAGACTCAGACGAGTCATAGGTATGTTAGGAAGTATTTCTTCAGTCATAGAGTCGTCAGGAAGTGAAATAGCCTAACAAGTGATGTAGTGGAGGCAGGAACCATACATAGCTTTAAGACGAGGTATGACAAAGCTCTGGAAGCAGAGAGAGAGAGGACCTAGTAGCGATCAGTGAAGAGGCGGGGCCAGGAGCTGAGTCTCGACCCCTGCAACCACAATTAGGTGAGTACACACACACAGGATAACGTTCCGATACCTCAGTAAGGAATCGTTCAAGACTCTGTACACTATTTACGTCAGGCCCATACTGGAGTATGCAGCACCAGTTTGTAATCCACACCTGGTCAAGCACGTCAAGAAATTAGAGAAAGTGCAAAGGTTTGCAACAAGACTAGTCCCAGAGCTAAGGGGATTGTCCTACGAGGGAAGGTTAAGGGAAATTGGCCTGACGACGCTGGAGGACGGTCCAGTGAGACATGATAACGACATATAAAATACTGTGCGGAATAGACTAGGTGGACAAAGACAGGATGTTCCAGAGATGGGGCACAGAAACAAGGGGTCACAATTGGAAGTTGAAGACTCAAATGAGTCAAATGGATGGCAGGAAGTATTTCTTCAGTCATAGAGTTGTCAGGCAGTGGAACAGCCTAGAAAGTGACGTAGTGGAGGCGGGAACTATACATAGTTTTAAGACGAGGTTTGATATTGGACTCGACCCCTGCAACCTCAACTAGGTGAGTACAACTAGGTGAGTACACGCGGGCACACACACACACACACACACACACACACACACACACACACACACACACACACACACACACACACACACACACACACACACGCATGCACATACGAGGACGATCAATTCTACACACGCAGACACACAGATAACAATGATCACAGCTTCAGTCAGACGCAGAGACAATGACCTTCACTATTACACATGCAGTCACGCAGACACACAGACATAGACGACCACCACTATGCACGCAGACAAGGACGACCACCACTATGCACGCAGACAAGGACGACCGACACTACGCACGTAGACATGCTGATAAGGACGTTTCCTTGTACACACTCAAACACTCTCTATTGCACTCGCAGACAAGGACACTGTCATTATATACAATCCTGAGAAGTAAATGAGTAATCACATGTGCAACAGACACATATACAACATACACATGTGTAGCAGACACACTTGCAACAGACTCTGCTGCACATAAGAACATAAGAAAGAAGGAACACTGCAACAGGCCTACTGGCCCATTCGAGGTAGTTCCAAGACACCTCCCGGCTTAGACCAATGACCCACCTAGTCAGGTTAGGTCACATCCACTTAAGGAAGAGGCTCGGCATCAGACCTATTAACACAAGAGAGTCAGGTCCAGCTCACACCCACCCACACCTACTCGTGTATTTATCCAACTTATTTTTAAAACTACACAACGTGTTAGCTTCTAGAGATAGAGTTCCACATCAGAGGTTATTGAGGAAACTTAAGGCACACGGAATAGGAGGAGAATTTTTTTCCTGGGTTGAGGCATAGTTGACGAATAGGCAGCAGGGAGTTTGCATAAATGGGGAGAAATCAGAATGGGGGCACGTCACAAGCGGTGTTCCACAGGGGTCAGTGTTGGGCCCCTTGTTCTTCACAATCTACATACACGACATAAATGAGGGAATACATAGTGCCATAAGTAAATTTGCTGATGACACCAAAATAGGCCGTCCAATTCCTTCTAATGAGGACATTAGAGCAGGATGATTTGAATAAACTCATACAGTGGTCGGAGAAGTGGCAGATGCAGTTTAAGTGATTTTGCAAAAGCTCACATAATACTCACAACAGGAATAAATGTTGTTTATTATAACAACATTTATTCCTATTGTTTATTATAATTTTTAGTCCTATTGTTTATTATAACTCTCTGGGTTGTTTGTTAAAGCAGAACCCAGAGAGTTATAATAAACAAAATGAAACAATAGGCTGCAGCAGTGAAGAGCTCTGTTCCTCCAGGCACAGTACTAACCCCATTTCTGCTCTTTTTTGATATCTGACATAGACAGAGACATAAATCATAGCACTGTATCTTACATTGCTGATAATTCCAGAATTTCTTTAAGAGTAATATTTATGGAAGACAGAGCATCTTACAGTGGCTATAAATAATAATATGGTGCTCATGGTGGACATAGGTATTATGTTACGGAAAAATTCAAGACTTACGCGGAAAACAAGACGCAATCGAATCATTCAATAGAATGAAAGTTCAATAAAAGAAACTAGGTAATAATAATGTCAGGGTAAATCTCATTCAAGATTCATAACTATGTTATTATTGCATACGCAAAGAAAATGATAAGCTGGATAACCAAAAGATTCAAGGCAAGTGATGCTGAAAAAATTATTATTCCCTTCAAGTTACTTATTTTCTCTCTGCTGGAAAACTACTGTATAGTGACGGCTCATTTCAGGGCAAACTTACAGAGAACTTTCTCTGCCCTTTTAAATTCCCTTAAGCATCTGGACTACTGGGAACACTTGAAGTCTCTTCAACTGCACTCTTCGGAACGTAGGTAAGAAAAATACCTGGAAATACTGGAAGGGTTGGCTTCAAACCCACACACTGAACGCACTACATATGAAAGCAAGACGGTATAATATCAGTATGAATGGGTATAAAATCCCATGAATGGACGTGATCTATTCTCATGCTCTCGAAACTTATATTTTATATTAGAAATTATGATCAACCTATGCAACTCCTGTCAAACGGCAGAGGAATACAATAACCAGTTGTCCTCTCTGGAGTACTGGCCGACAATGAAACCTTGCATGGGCTTCGGCTAGCTGTGCTTCGTAACCGTCACAAAAGTTAGCCTTAATACCAGTTGTTAAATATTTTCTACCCAATACTCATAAAACTGAGCGCTGTTAGCCAATTTTGATGTATCATAAGATGTATGGTTTATATTCCACTTAGAAGGAATAATTTGGAACCTAAAGTAAGGATACTATGTACACTTGCTGTTGAAGACGCAACTTCAGTACTTAGTATTGTTACCAAGAACGTTAATGAAGCAAGATTCACAGTAGCTCTCTGAACACGTTATTTACAGACCGACTTATAAGGCACTGTTTTGCTGGTCAGCTGGTGAAATCTCGTCTCCCGTCATGATAAGTTTCTTGCATGTTACTGTTCGTGACTGAAGAGAATAATCTGTGCTAGAGAAAGCAACGCTGAAATAAGAAGTTAGACTGCCTGTACAATAGAAACTACAATCAGACATACCACACCTGTTTAACATTGGATGAAAGCCCCCTGCAGCCACTCAGCAAGACGACGCCAGCTACACTGAGGCTCCCTGTCTGATGTACTAGGAACTTCTTCTGTGACGACTTCTGTGAGGCTTTCTTTTATGAGGACTTCAGTATGGATTTCTTCTGTGAGGACTTTTTCTGTGAGTACTTCTTCTGTATGGACTTCTTCTGTGAGGACTTTTTCTGGGAGTACTTCGTCTGTATGGACTTCTTCTGTGAGTACTTCTTCTGTGAGGACTTCTGTGAGAACTTCTTTTATGAGGATTTCTGTGAGGACTTCTTCTATGAGGACCTCTTTTGTGAGGACTTCTGTGAGGATTTCGTATCGCGAAATTGAAAGATTATTTTCACTATTTAGTTACTGTCCTATGATCTATTACAGCGTTTGTGGATACAGAAGATGAGGGCAGGTGTGTCTTCCATGCCTGGTGCCCACGTGTTCCAATTACTGTTACACCACTTGGAGGATAGAAGGAGACTTTGTGTTGTACTCAAGTGGCTTATCTCAGAAGAATGAAAGACATCCATGAAGCGGTGAGTTATACACCAGAAACGAACTAGGCGTCATAACAGGATTTCAGAGGCGTCAGAAACTACACTCAACTAATTAACATTGTTTTATTGGGCTGCGTTGTGAGGTTACAACCATGAAATTCCATTGCAAGGAATCGCGTTATGTCGATAAAGTATTGTGGATAACCATAACATCAAGTGTCTTAGGATGCTCAGTTGATGTTGACACTAATAAGAAGGCCTGAAATTTTCATACTGAAATTAACACAATAGGAAAAAAAGCTGGTGAGAATCTGTTAGGCTCGAAACACCGTACCGGGAAATTGTTACAACTTCTATGGCCGCCACACTGCGAACAGATCTATTATCCAGCTACGAAACAAGCAATGACTGTCGGCTCCACTCCTACACATGCCAATATATCAGACATTATTGTTCCAACACTTACCGGTACACCTGGCATCTGTGCTTCATCTAACAATCCCGTGACAGGTTCTTCGTCACTAATGACTGCTGTAGCTAACAGTCAGCTTAACGACACTGTACCTGATCTAATGCCGGGCCAAATTACGAGCAGCAGACATAAATCTGGTAGGGCTGGACGAGGGCGTGGAAGACAGAAAGGTAGCTACTCACAGCTGTCTCACCTTCCACCAACACAGCCCCAGGAAAGCCCACCAGGTACATAATCACGTATAGTTGCCGAATCAGCAGCGAAACACAAGAGGAACAGGAAACAGAACACCACCCTCCCAGGCACCTAGGCAGTGCTCCTGCTGTCACCGAAGGGGGCACACCACTAACAACTGTCTGCTAGTAATTAGGTACGATTACTGCCACAAGCCGGGACATCAAGAAGATCGCTGTCGAAGCAAAAAGGAACTGGACAGACAGGATCACCAGTTTTTTAAAGATTTATTCTCGGGACAAATCAGCAGGATTTCAGAACAGGTGAACATTGTAACACGTTATGCATCCAGCTACTTCTGTTCCAATTCAGGAAGCTGTTTAGTGCCTTTAAAAAGACCACATAGCTACGTCCCAGGGGTTGTTCATGTGTCCTACCTATCTCAAAGGCAAGCTGAACACAAAAATGAGGAGCCAAGCTTCAGCTTCAATGTTGGTGAGCTCACGCACAGTTTAGTCCTGACATGATCACCGTTGTTGAGACATTTTTATGAAACTGGTCGGATTTTTGCACAGAGTTTGCAGCCTCTGATTGAAATATTCCTTTCCAAAGCGATGTTGATAACCAAGTGATTACCTTCACTAAATATATCCTTGATCTCCAACACAAATACATCCCTTCCCGTCAGCATGTAAGGAAGCCATCATATCAGCCTTGGCTCGGCTTTCGTTGACGAGAGGCTGCTTCTGTTAAGTAGTTGGTTTGGAGAAGATATAAAAGGCATACCAGTAAGTATAATTGGAACCTGCACATGCAAGCCTGTCGGCAAATGGAAGAAGTTTAAGACTAGGCCATCTCTAGATAGTAGGATGACACAAAGAAAACTGACATCAAGAAGATTGGATGAGATATTTACCTGATGAAATTATTCCACCTCTTATTCGACAGGATGGGACCGTCTCTACTAGCAATCAAGAGAAAGCTGACCTCTTTGCTGAACACTTTGCTGCAAAGATGCGAGTCCCTGGTCGAGTAAAGGAACCTTCTATGCTAGTCCCAAGAACTAGCATAGTGTCATAGTTGTCAGAGATGACAATAAGGCAGGCTGAGTAAATGTGAAGACCAGCTAGCATCACTAACTCGCATATATCAGTACTGTTTAGCACGGTGTAAATGTCCTCTGTGGAAGAGCAGAAGCTGAAAGCAGCAACTACAGACCAGTGTCTCTCCTGTAAATCATTGGCAAAATTCCTGAGGCAATAGTATCTTGGTAAAGGACAGCTGCTAATCTACTGTTAAACTTCTCCACCACGTGGCATCAGTCGCTGGAGGTATCCAACATCAGCTGTATAATGCTGGCACTTTTATTCGAATATAGCACCAGGGACTCTTAGCAAAACTCCAAGCACTAGGAGTCTCTGGCTTTGCACTACCTCTCTTTAGTGACTATCGTCAAGGTGGTTCTCTAAGGTGGTTCTCTAAGAGTCAACAAGACACACTATCGATGCTAGTGTTCCTCTGGAAAGTGTGCTGAGGCCATTGTTATGAAATGTCTACTTCATTAAGCTTTAAGTAATCAGAGAATGTCTTGTATATGCAAATGACTGTACTCTTACATTTACAAATCCAAGAGAGGAAATACCAGCTATTTTCAGGTACATCAACCTTGAGAAACAATGGCAGATTACATTTGCTTCTGAGAAAACACAGATGGTCTCTAGGCAAAATGAATGGGAGAGTGATGGAACCTGAGAATGAGGTAGATATCTTGGGGATGAAATTTGAATCCAAACTTTCAATGTAGTAAATCTTGTAAACAAGTCAGCCGTTCCCTACTCACTTCTTATCTCGGATTTCTATAGAGAATAGAGAAGAGAGTCGGACGACATATCTGTCGCCTGGACTCTGTCTAGATAGATCTTCATTTCAACAAAGCTTTCATCACTGAAGAGATGTGGTTTGTCTAACGGTTATGTAAAAAGACAATGTTTGCCAGGTGCCACACCTGGCTCAACTTCGCGTACGGTGAGAAGACAGCATTTATACAACAAGAAGGGCAACAAACAGCAACTACACTGTGGCTGTACCCTTCTTAAGAACATGGCTTCATATGAGGTCAGTCATTCCTAGAATGACTCGAATCAAGATCATGTTAGTACAGCATAACAACATCAGTGAAATAAAGTCAATTGATCTAATGAAATCGCTGTCCCATAGATGGCTCCAACTTCATTTTGTTCCTTGTTTGTATTTTTCATAACAAAAAGGCTTTCAAATGAGCTCAGGTAGGTAACAGCTTTTAACTTGTAAATAAAGCTAGGAACTCTTAAACTAACTTTGTAAAAATCTCTGTAAATGAGAGAGAGAGAGAGAGAGAGATAGTGAGAAAGGTTACTTTTTATATAAAACAAAATAAATCAGGAGTTAGCTCTAAGACGATGATGGATGATCAGGAGTTAGCTCTAAGATGATGATGGATAACCACAATGGAGTGGTACTCAGAAGTTCAACAGCGGAAACACTGCTACACATCAACACTGGAACAGCTTCAGGCATTTTTATCAAGTTTTTTTCAATGTACAAATAGAAAACATGAACTTGAGATGTTATTAAATATTAACAATTTAAAGTTGACAAAAAAGCGTGAGTGACCTGCTTCTCAAAATTATTACCCTCCCCTGCGTTATACTGAATTCAGGCCATGTGAGGAACATACCTCTTGAATCTCACACTCTTCTGCAACAACGTGTGACATTGCCCCGCCTACAACTGCAGATATTTAAGCTGTGGGCATCATAAAAATTTGCCAAATTCCTAGTAAATACGAGGACTGTCATTACAGCACAATTGCTTGCTGCATCATCCTGTGTTTTGTCTTGAACAGATTCCTCGGCTCCATAAATCTGTGCATAATCTGCTGCAGTGGTATTCAGCTTTAATAAATCAGTGGCAGATGTCTTCAGCTTTTAGGAAGGATTTTGCATACTTTTTAAAGCGTAGTATTTTAATTTCACTCTCAGCTTGAGTTTTATCGTCACCAGACTTACTCAAGCACACGGAATTTGTGGTTAGGCTACATGGACCGAGTTTACAGTCATCTTATTCAAGTTTTTATATGTTTGTCCTAATGAAACTTCTGTTATCTTAGGTTATCTTGACTACTCTCATTGTCTTATGATAGTTAAACAGCAAATCCTCTAAGACAGGCTTATGTTCATTAAAACATTTGATGTCGAATCCAACTCCTTAACATTGCTGACAGTATAGTCAATAACTAATTCTGGTTACAGATTTATAATCTTCATAAAAGTTTTCCATAGGTTTCCTGAGGCCCTTTCCAGGGCCATATGTTGCTTTTTCAAGAGCCGTTATCTACTTTGTCAGTGGTCCTATGTACCTATTTCAAGGGCCACATGCTGCCCTTCAGACACAGGTGGTAACCCATTAAATAAACAGTTGTTAATGTTTTTCTTCCTGAAATTTAGACAACAGACCAATGTATCGAGTCCGACACAGTGTACTGTGTCAGTGCGGCACCATGCTCTACATTTGGTTCCCGTTCACTGTGAAAGTTCAACAAGAACTCTATGGTGAATCAACATTAATCCTGCGAAAGTTCAAAAAAAATCTTGCGATTGATTAAAAGGAATCCTGTGATGGTTATTCAGGAATCCTATGATAGTGCAGCAAGAATCTCATTTTTTTTCCTTCACTCACTGATGTCAATTCATCACTTAGATGAGCGAAGATTTTTCTTTTAATGTGGTGCTGAAACTATCTTTTAGCAGTCTTCAGTGCTACTGAAATTCATTGAGGTCAAAATAAGTTAGGTAGGTTTGTCAGGAAATAGGACAAGTATTTTCTGCCGCGAGTCTTAGTTATATGACGACCCGCAGCTGTAGCCTTTGGTCATCTGACCGAGGCCTTAGGCTGGCCTACCGGTCCATCCCCTTAAAAATTATGGCTATATTTGACGAAGGTTTGTATGTTCATCATCTTAAATGTTGTTGCTACAAGTGACGACTTTATTGCCTCCAATTTCTTGCATATTTTTTATTGTAACCAATTTCTGTCAAACTCTGTAAACGTAGAAACTTTGTGTTTTGAAATACATAATAAATATCTACTTTTATAAATGGTTATTACGAAATTTTTAATCTTGAATAGATAACTAATAATTAATAAGTTCTCTTAATCGATTTATGCAAGATTCTATATCAATGTCAATGTCAATATCATAGAAAACAGTTTGGATAACCTTGCTGCTTCACATCATAACTAACGTCTGATGAATCTTCTTATAAGGATTTTATTCAAAATATTTTTTTTTTAAAACTTCAAGGTATATTTGACTTTGTATTTCGATTATACAAAGGAATTATTATTACATTCAAGGAAGCGCTAAACCAGTGTGACTCATCCAGCAGAGGTAATGGAGGTACGATTCTACGACCGTCGTCTTACACAAAGGAAAACAACAGTCCACTAATGCGGATGAATCTCTTAAATGGCTTTATTAAGACTTGAGTGAAGAAAGTTCGTCACGTATAGGATGTAAATATTATTGTGGAAATTATGTACATAATTTCCTAAATGTAGAACATAATTAGTAATATAATAATTGCGTATTAATGTGGTGCTATTTGTACCCTTCGAGAAATTTTAAGTGAAGGGGAGTGTGGAAGAGCCAGTAGGGACGCCGGGGGAGACGCCATTTTTAATTTGTGAAAACTGGTTGTCGTAGGGAATTCTGCTAATAATTCGGTGTTTTCCGAGGCCTAATGGGGTGTTTCGGCCTGAATTTGTAATAGAAACCCTTGTTAATGTCTCCTGCTGAAGAATAGGGACAGGAAATTTGTGGGACCTCAACAATTGTGTGTGGAGGACGGAAAAATAAAGGACTACAATTCTCCTAGGAGCTCCCTCAACTAAGTGATGCCTACCCATAATGTACAGTAGTTTTTGCATTGGCCTTCGTAAATTCTAGCTGCCAGGGGATAGGTTAGGGTGTGTTCCATCAGCATTAAGTGTCTTCCAGCAATTAAATGGTAAATGGTAATACAAAGTTCTTTGTACTAATATTTATATTTTTGTGTATCTAGCAAGCCTAATCTCATACAGTCAGCACAACTTTAATTATCAGAGTAGCTGGTTTTAG
Organism: Cherax quadricarinatus; assembly: GCF_038502225.1. Classification (NCBI taxonomy): domain Eukaryota; kingdom Metazoa; phylum Arthropoda; class Malacostraca; order Decapoda; family Parastacidae; genus Cherax; species Cherax quadricarinatus. The sequence continues at coordinate 13,456 of NW_027198165.1, forward strand.
CATAAATATTAATTTATTGTTAGGTCTGTCTAGCTTTTTGTGAGAGTGGTGAAGAAGTGGGCAGTCGAAGGAGGTGCAGTTCAGTGACATACTGTGACTAAATCCCACTTACCTCACCTAAATTACTTGCAGGTAATAATTCAAGTAATGCCCTGTAAACCGCTTGCAGGTGATTTGCTCACATAATAATAATAATAAAAAGAAGAAGAAGAAGAATTTTCACAAAATAAACCTTCGGTCCTAACGAACTTGGATATATAATCAGTGAAAATTATTATTATTATTATTATTATTATTATTATTATTATTATTATTATTATTATTATTATTATTCTGGCAAATCACCTGCAGGAGGTTTACAGGGCATTTCCTGAATTATTACCTGCAAGTAATTTAGGTGAGGTAAGTGGGATTTAGTCACAGTATGTCACTGAACTGCAACTCCTTCAACTGCCCACTTCTTCACCACTCTCACGAAAAGCTAGACCTAACATTAATTTAATGATTATAATATTAAAACCAGCTACTCTGGTAGTTAAAGTTGTGTGGACTATATGAGATTAGGCTTGCTGGATATACAAAAATATAACTATTAGTACAAAGAACTTTGTAATACAACTTACCATTTAACTGCTGGAAGACAATTATTGCTAACCTCTAGCAGCTAGAATTTGCGAAGGCCAACACAAAAACTACTGTACATTATGGGAAGGTGTCGCACAGCTGAGGGAGCTCCTAGGAGAATTGTAGTCCTCTGTTTTTCCGTTCTCAACAGACAGTTCTTGAGGTCCTGCAAATTTCCTGTCCCAATTCTTCAGCAGGGGACATTAACATGCGTTCCTATTACAAATTCAGGCCGAAACACCCCATTAGGCCTTGGAAAACACGAATTATTAACAGAATTTCCCACGACAACCAATGTTCACAAATTAAAATTGGCATCTTCCTCAGCGTGCTTAGTGGTTCGTCCACAATTTTTCACTTAAAATTTCTCGAAGGGTCCAAATAGCATCACATTTTAATATGCAATTATTATATTATTCATTTTGTTCTTCATTTAGGAAATTAAATAAAAAATTTCCACAATTATCCTGTCAACTTTATTTCAAAACGTATTGCGTTAATCCAATTAGTTTTAATGTAACATATATACATATATGCCGTGCTGAATAGGTAAAAGTTGCTATTTCGGCTTAAATAGCAACGCTATTCTTGCCGAATAAGGCAAGTGAAAATTTCTGTATGCAATAATTTCGGAAAAATCATTCTGAACCTAACAAAAAAATATATTTCATGGGTTTTGTTTATTAAATTATTGCAAACTTATCTAAAATATATTTAGTTCTTTTAAGCTATATTACATTGAGCTAGTTAAAATAAGGTTATGTAAGTTTTGAGGCACAATGATATATATTAGGAGTCTGTGGAGTTTGGGAGTGGACGTGTCAGCGGATGGGTCTATGAAAGATGAGGTGAATCATAGAACTGATGAGGGGAAAAGAGTGAGTGGTGCACTTAGGAGTCTGTGGAGACAAAGAACTTTGT
>NW_027198165.1:17500-48788 GCF_038502225.1 Cherax quadricarinatus
TTTGCGTTTTTTCAGGTGCAAATGTTGCTTGCCATCTATTTCCCCAAGCTGATATAGCTCTTAGCTGGTGATTGATGTAGCTTAGAGCAGCTGGCATTTCTTCTCTTGGATAAGTGAATGTCAGTGTACAGTCGTCTGCATATGCATGGCATTCTGGGATGAGATGAAGAAGGTCGTTGAAGTAGACATTCCATAACAATGGTTCCAGCACGCTTCCTTGTGGAACACTTGCCCCAATAGGATGTCTTGTTGATTCCGTTCCATTGAGAACTACACTTAGAGATCTACCATGAAGGTAATCACTGAGGAGACATAGCGTAGAGCCTGCAATTCCCAGTGCTTGAAGCTTTTGAAAGCGCCAGCAATGTCCAGTGCTACCACATAGCTGACTTTGGATTCATCCAGAGACTGGTGCCACTTAGTGGAGAGGTTTAACAACAGATCAGCAGCAGAGTAACCTTTCCTGAAGCCATATTGACAATCTTGAAGTAGTGAGTGGTAGTCAAAAAAACTCTGTCATTTGCCTTGAGATTATTGTCTCAAGGATCTTACCAGTGATTGACAGGAGTGACACTGATCTGTAGTTGCTGATTTCTGCTCTGCTCTTCTTTTTGTGAACAGGGACTACATTTGCCTCTTTCCACAGAGAAGGCCATTTACACTGTACTAGGCAGTGCTGAAAGATGCGAGTTAGAGGTGCTGCTAGCTGGTCTACACATCTTCTCAGCAATCTTGGGCTCAACTTGTCTGGGCCCACAGCCTTTTCTTGGTCAAGCGATTTAAGAAGGAAATGCACCTCCTCCTGCCTTATTGTCACCTGGAGGTTACCTGGAGGTTATTCCGTGGATCAACGCCCCCGCGGCCCGGTCCATGACCAGGCCTCCCGATGGATCAGGGCCTGATCAACTAGGCTGTTACTGCTGGCCGCACGCAGTCCAACGTACGAGCCACAGCCCGGCTGATCCGGCACTGACTTTAGGTATCTGTCCAGCTCTCTCTTGAAGGCAGCCAGGGGTTTATTGGCAATTCCCCTAATGCTTGATGGGAGGCTGTTAAACAGTTTTGGGCCCCGGACACTTATGGTGTTTTCCCTTAGTGTACCAATGGCGCCCCTACTTTTTATTAGGGGCATTTTGCATCGCCTGCCCAGTCGTTTACTTTCGTAGGGAGTGATTTCTGTGTGCAGATTTGGGACCATTCCTTCCAAGATTTTCCAAGTGTAGATTATGATATATCTCTCCCTCCTGCGTTCCAACGAGTACAAGTCAAGTGCTTCCAAGCGTTCCCAGTAGTTAAGGTGTTTGACAGAACTTATACGTGCAGTAAAGGATCTCTGTACACTCTCTAGATCTGCGATTTCACCTGCTTTGAATGGAGATGTTAATGTACAGCAGTATTCCAGCCTAGAGAGAACAAGTGATTTGAAAAGGATCATCATGGGCTTGGCATCTCTTGTTTTGAAAGATCTCATTATCCATCCTATCATTTTCTTTACACGTGCGATCGTGGCACTGTTGTGATCCTTGAAAGTGAGATCCTCAGACATTACTACTCCCAGGTCCCTTACATTATTTTTCCGCTCTATTGTATGGCCGGAGTCAGTAGTATACTCTGTTCTAGTTATTATCTCGTCCAGTTTTCCATAACGGAGTAGTTGGAATTTGTCCTCATTGAACATCATATTGTTTACCGTTGCCCACTGGAAAACTTTGTTTATATCTTCTTGGAGGTTAACCGCGTCCTCAGCAGATGAATAAGGAATAAGATGGGGGCGAGTACTGTGCCTTGTGGAACAGAACTCTTCACAAGGGCAGCCTCCGATTTAACTCTGTTGACCACTACTCTTTGTGTTCGATTTGTTAGGAAGTTGAAGATCCATCTCCCCACTTTCCCAGTTATTCCTTTAGCACGCATTTTATGGGTTATTACGCCATGATCGCATTTGTCAAATGCTTTTGCAAAGTCTGTGTATATTACATCTGCATTCTGATTTTCTTCCAGTGCATCCAAGGCCATGTCATAGTGATCCAGTAGTTGTGAGAGGCAGGAGCGACCTGCCCTGAACCCATGTTGCCCTGGATTGTGCAGATTTTGGGAATCCAGGTGATTTGCAATCCTGCTTCTTAGCACTCTTTCAAAGATTTTTATGATGTGGGACGTCAGAGCTATTGGTCTATAGTTCTTAGCTAATGCTTTGCTGCCACCTTTATGGAGTGGGGCTATATCCGTTGTTTTAAGTGACTGTGGAATTTCACCCATCACCACTGACAGTTTTGACACAGTTCTTGCAGCTAGCCAAGGAGGGTCCCTTGCTGGATCAGGAACTTGCATTTTGGTAGCAAAGTGTTCAGCAAAGAGGTCTCTCTCTCTCTCACCCTTTTTTTCTTTACACAGGGTTTGACAAGGTTAAGGATCCCTAGCTTTATTGACAAGCTATTTACAGGTTAAGGATTCCTAACTTTATTGACAAGCTAAGAGCTGTTACCTACATCAGCTCATTTGAAATAATTTTTATTGTTATGAAACATACAAGTAGGGAACAGGATGAAGTTGGAGCCATCTGTGGGCCAGCATTTTCATTTGATCAACTGACTTTATCTCGTTGACATCATAATGCTGTACGAATGTGTTCCATGCTCGAGTCATCCTGGGTATATATGATCTCAGATGGAGTGATGTTCTGGAGAAGGGTACAGCCAGAGTGAAGTTGCTGCTTTCTGCCCATCTTGTGGTATAAAAGCTTGTTTGACGCTGTCCTCGAAGTGGATCCAAGTGTAGTACTTTGACAATATTGGCCTTGTACATAACAGTAAGGTCACCCACATCCTTCTACTTCTGTCCTCTCTCTCTCTCTCTCTCTCTCTCTCTCTCTCTCTCTCTCTCTCTCCATCTCTCTCCTCTACCTCTTCTTTTTCTCTCCCTCTCGCCCCCCGTTCATCTCTCTCCTCTACCTCTTCTTTTTTCTCTCCCTCCGCCCCCCTCTCCTTTTCCTTCGTCCCTTCCCCCCCTTTTCCCTAAATAAAAAAAATGGTAACTCAGAGGAGGACTCGAAGATCCCAGGGAGTAGAGGGGATTGGCTCTGGTAGGGAGGAATGGATGGATGCCATTGATCATGTGGTTTTTAAGCTTCGAATACATAGTAGAGTTACAAGTGGAGGGGGAAGCAGGAAGGGCTGGACGAATGAAGCCAAACTACAAGAAAGGGGACTACGCAAGCATGAAGAACTTCCTCAATGGGGTTCAGTGGGACAGAGAACTGGCACGAAAGGCAGCAGTCGAGGTGATGGAATATTTATTTAGTTTTTTTATTAACATATCGGCCGATTCCCACCAAGGCAGGGTAGCCCGAAAAATAAACTTTCATCATCATTCACTCCATCACTGTCTTGCCAGCGGGGTGTTATGCACTGCAACATTAACACCCCTCCTTCAGAGTGCAGACACTGTACTTCCCATCTCTAGGACATATGAAAAATGAATTTCAGGGAATATCTAGCAGGTACTGCAGTGTCTGGAGAGATAAAAAAAACATTCTTTATGCCTACCAAACAATGGGAGGCACAAAGCAAAGTAAATCAGAATAAAAGAACAACGATTCATACATAAAAAGCAGTGACAGAAATATTATTATGTGATTTTAGCCATAAGTTTTGGTCTACATATTTCTGGTTCTCCCTCGTGGAAGACCAGAAATATTTAAAGCAAAAGTCATAGAAAGTGTATTGAAGATCTTTCTGAGTCAATATGTGAAGAGAGCATCAAAAGTAAGGAAGAGATGAGTCAACGTGTCATCTGGTTTAAAAAATAATTAATCTGACACAGCTAAAAATTTTACGGGAACCTACCAGGAACAAGCGATCATATGGTATTCAATTTTGAAAACATCGGGGTTAAAGGAATATAGAAAGAAATGATAGAAATTAATATCTGAAAATGGCACTATAGAATGGGCTGCTACAAAGGCATATTAAATTTTCAGAGAGAAGTCAAAATGGAAAAATGAACTGGTTGACAAAGCTGAACAAGAAAAGTTGTAAAGTTTTTTTTTTTTTTTCAACAAACCGGCCGTATCCCACCAAGGCAGGGTGGCCCAAAAAGAAAAACAAAAGTTTCTCTTTTTAAATTTAGTAATTTATACAGGAGAAGGGGTTACTAGCCCCTTGCTCCTGGCATTTTAGTCGCCTCTTACAACACGCATAGCTTACGGAGGAAGAATTCTGTCCCACTTCCCCATGGAGGTAAGAGGAAATAAACAAGAACAAGAACTAGTAAGGAAATAGAAGAAAACTCAGAGAGGTGTGTGTATATATACATGCTTGTACATGTATGTGTAGTGTGACCTAAGTGTAAGTAGAAGTAGCAAGACGTACCTGAAACCTTGCATGTTTATGAGACAAAAAATGGACACCAGCAATCCTACCGTCATGTAAAACAATTACAGGCTTTCGTTTTACATTCACTTGGCAGGACAGTAGTACCTCCCTGGGTTGTTGCTGTCTACCAACCTACTACCTAGAAAAGTTGTAACTTGATTAAATGGCCACGACAAAGCTGTCAGAGAGATGTGTAAGAGACTTCAGATGACAAATAGCAAAAATTAAACAACAGAAAATCGAGAACCATTCAGAAGTTATAGAAACAAATACTAAAGAAATGAAACTGCAAGCAAGTTTAAAAACGCACAGCTTACGTCACTACCACTTATAAAAGACAACTGTGAACTACCAAGTGATTATGCTGAAGACGTAGGAAAGGACGCAGTCGGAGAATGAAACACAACCATGCAATGGCGTATAAAAAATTTTTATTTACAGAAGTGGAGAGCTACCGGAAGGCGTTGCAATCATTATGACGGACATAGCCCAGATTTCTAAAATACTTCCATTTAAGACATACCATCACTAAATGGTAGAAGTAACTCGAAAGAGGAAGTCTCTGGTCGTTACTTGGAAATAAATTTATTTAATCAAACTGATAAAATAAAATTTACACAATTCAGTGTGAAATTTAATCTTCGTATTAAGAAAGCCCATCATCTCTGAAAGTTTGGAACCTATCAGAAAAGGTCTTTTCAAGGAATTGATCTAAACCCACAGATTACAAGTTTTTTTTATCAGTGGCAGTAAAATTTCAGATCTGATCCTACACATGTTGCGCATGTGTCTTAATTTCATCTTGTCGGTATTATATTCCATTCTTGTACTACTACTACCACCACCACCACCTCTTCCTGCCTATATATAGCCGTCCTGCTCCACTTCTGGTTAGTGTGACTTTGTAAATGGTCCAAGTCGGACCGAAACGTCGTCGTAAGCTTCTCTCTTTTATGTGCGGGTTATTTGTGTATCGTTCCAGTCACGGTATTGTGCCTTTTTTTGTTATAAATTTATAATGTATCATCCTGCTTTTCAAATACATCTTCGCTAGTATTTTGAAATTGATCAAAAGAAGCATTCTTAAGCTACTGAAAGATTTTAATTATCACTATTTTAATAATAAAATTTTCGAACTGTCACTTATGCAGCCGAATAATAACGAGAACTTTGCACTCTGGAAAGCACATCAAGATTAAAAATTTGAAGCCAGTTATATAAGGCATTCTCCCTTCATCTTCAAGTTTTTATATTAGTTTAGTATACTGACAAATTTGCCTGCAAACTATCCCTAATAGATACTATCCCGTCCATAACATGCACCAGCCATTAAATATTGAAACGGTTTAGAAGAAATAGACTCCAATCTATTTAATGAGATTTAATAGGAATAAATATTTCAGATGTGTTCCCTGAAGAGTTCAATTTCACTCTCCTGCGTCGTCAAAGTTTTAATAACTTTTTTTTTGAAGATTGAACCAAGGAGCTGAGACTTTAAAGTTATCTGACCCAGTCTAGGAATCCTGGAGTGAGCTCTTCAAATTTGATCATAGATATGAGAAATTATGTGGGTGAATTTCACAAGTACACTCCTGAATTAACATTTTACACACACACAGTTGTACCTCGGAGACAGGTGGGACTTTAACAACAGTGGGTCACAACACTGTCCCTCCTTCAATTCCGACAGTCTCAGCTCCCCTACTCACACAGCGGGACCTTAAAGTATTGGAATATATAGTTCTTAAATTTATTAAACAAAATATTCCAAGCCAGTAACACTGTATTAAATTTGTTGTGGACTGTATATATAAACGAAAAATTTTTGGACTTGACAATCTTAAGTAATTTGTTGGTTCAGTTTTTAAATTGATTATACACACTATTTTCATATTACACAAAATTTATTCAATAATCACAAATGTACATAAAACTGAAAGATACTTTCCCAAACTATTCCTTAGGCTATACAACCTAACTCCCCACTATCGATAGGCAACTAATATTGGCCAATAAATAGTTACTTTACTTATTGTGTGAGAAGTAACGGACACTGGTAGGTGAAAACACACTATTGTAACCCCTGTGGTGTTCAACATGTCATCTAATCACCCCGTCCACTATTATCTTCATTATCATCACCAATCTGACAGTTATTTCACAGATCTTGTCCCTTCCAGATACACCACACATTAGATGTTTCTGTTATGGTAGATTTCTTTGCGATAATGTTTTTATCCACCCCGATGACCCACGATTAATTAACATCACTCATTAGCACAACACACACACATTACGCGATTACCCGACTTCTTCCAACGTTTTTGTACACATATTGTTCAATTAATTCAATAACACCATTCTGTGCATGTAATACATTTTCATTATTTAAATTTTATATTTTTAATATACCAATTATATTTTATTTACTAAACTGATTATCTTGAGTCACTTTAAATGGCTTGACATTTTCTAAACGTCACATCATCACTTTGCACCTACACTACGTTATATAAACTCTGTTATATCCTTCAATTATTGCATAAAATTACAGGAAAATCATCAAAATTTTCCACAAAAGGATAACTGTATATACCGATAATTGCATAAATTTTACTGTAGCAACGGGACCTCTACACTGAAAATAAGAAGCAGATCGTCATGTACCATGACTCGTTTTTGCCTCCCTGTCAGGTATTCTCTGATCCATTTCAGTGCCCTTCCTGTTATACGTGCCCGATCCTCTAGTTTTTGCACTTATGTCTTGTGAGAAACTGTGTCGATGGCTTTCCTGCAGTCCAAGAAAATGCAATCTACCCGCCTCTCTCTCGTGTCTTACTTCCGTGCGTGTGGTGTGGTGTGGTGTGGTGTGTGTGTGTGTGTGTGTGTGTGTTTGTGTTTGTGTGCGTGTGTGTGTACTCACCTAGTTGTACTCACCTAGTTGAGGTTGCAGGGGTCGAGTCCAAGCTCCTGGCCCCGCCTCTTCACTGGTCGCTACTAGGTCACTCTCCCTGAACCATGAGCTTTATCGTACCTCTGCTTAAAGCTATGTATGGATCCTGCCTCCACTACATCGCTTCCCAAACTATTCCACTTCCTGACTACTCTGTGGCTGAAGAAATACTTCCTAACATCCCTTTGATTCATCTGTGTCTTCAGCTTCCAACTGTGTCCCCGTGTTGCTGTGTCCAGTCTCTGGAACATCCTGTCTTTGTCCACCTTGTCAATTCCTCTCAGTATTTTGTAAGTCGTTATCATGTCCCCCCTATCTCTCCTGTCCTCCAGTGTCGTCAGGTTGATTTCCCTTAGCCTCTCCTCATAGGACATACCTCTTAACTCTGGGACTAGTCTTGTTGCAAACCTTTGCACTTTCTCTAGTTTCTTTTCATGCTTGGCTAGGTGTGGGTTCCAAACTGGTGCCGCATACTCCAATATGGGCCTAACGTACACGGTGTACAGGGTCCTGAACGATTCCTTATTAAGATGTCGGAATGCTGTTCTGAGGTTTGTCAGGCGCCCATATACTGCAGCAGTTATTTGGTTGATGTGCGCTTCAGGAGTTTTGCCTGGTGTTATACTCACCCCAAGATCTTTTTTCTTGAGTGATGTTTGTAGTCTCTGGCCCCCTAGACTGTACTCCGTCTGCGGTCTTCTTTGCTTTCCCAAATACTCATGACTTTGCACTTGGTGGGATTGAACTCCAGGAGCCAGTTGCTGGACCAGGTCTGCAGCCTATCCAGATCCCTTTGAATTTCTGCCTGGTCTTCGATCGACTGAACTCTTCTCATCAACTTCACGTCATCTGCAAACAGGGACACCTCGGAGTTTATTCCTTCCGTCATGTCGTTCACAAATACCAGAAACAGCACTGGTCCTAGGACTGACCCCTGTGGGATCCCGCTGGTCACAGGTGCCCACTCTGACACCTCGCCACGTACCATTACTCGCTGCTGTCTTCCTGACAAGTATTCCCTGATCCATTGCAGTGCCTTCCCTGTTATCCCTGCTTGGTCCTCCAGTTTTTGCACTAATCTCTTGTGTGGTACTGTGTCAAACGTCTTCTTGCAGTCCAAGAAAATGCAATCCACCCACCCCTCTCTCTCTTGTCTTACTGCTGTCACCATGTCATAGAACTCCAGTAGGTTTGTGACACAGGATTTCCCGTCTCTGAAACCATGTTGTCTGCTGGTGATGAGATCATTCCTTTCTAGATGTTCCACCATTCTTCTCCTGACAATCTTTTCCATGATTTTGCATGCTATACATGTCAGTGACACTGGTCTGTAGTTTAGTGCTTCATGTCTGTCTCCTTTTTTAAAGATTGGGACCACATTTGCTGTCTTCCATGCCTCAGGCAATCTCCCTGTTTCGATAGATGTATTGAATATTGTTGTTAGGGGTACACATAGCGCCTCTGCTCCCTCTCTCAGGACCCATGGAGAGATGTTATCTGGCCCCATTGCCTTTGAGGTATCTAGCTCAGTCAGAAGCCTCTTCACTTCTTCCTCGGTTGTGTGTACTGTGTCCAGCACATGGTGGTGTACCCCACCTCTCCGTCTTTCTGGAGCCCCTTCTGTCTCCTCTGTGAACACTTCTTTGAATCTCTTGTTGAGTTCCTCACATACTTCACGGTCATTTCTTGTTGTCTCTCCTCCTTCCTTCCTTAGCCTGATTACCTGGTCCTTGACGGTTGTTTTCTTCCTGATGTGGCTGTATAACAGCTTTGGGTCAGATTTGGCTTTTGCTGCTATGTCGTTTTCATATTGACGCTGGGCCTCCCTTCTTATCTGTGCATATTCGTTTCTGGCTCTACGACTGCTCTCCTTATTCTCCTGGGTCCTTTGCCTTCTGTATTTCTTCCATTCCCTAGCACACTTGGTTTTTGCCTCCTTGCATCTTTGGGTGAACCATGGGCTCATCCTGGCTTTTTCATTATTCCCGTTACCCTTGGGTACAAACCTCTCCTCAGCCTCCTTGCACTTTGTTGCTATATATTCCATCATCTCATTAACTGGCTTCCCTGCCAGTTCTCTGTCTCACTGAACCTCATTCAGGAAGTTCCTCATTCCTGTGTAGTCCCCTTTCCTGTAGTTTGGTTTCATTTGTCCTGGCTTTCCTGCTTCCCCCTCCACTTGTAGCTCTACTGTGTATTCGAAGCTCAAAACCACATGATCGCTGGCCCCAAGGGGTCTTTCATATGTGATGTCCTCAATATCTGCACTACTCAAGGTGAATACTAAGTCCAGTCTTGCTGGTTCATCCTCTCCTCTCTCTCTTGTAGTGTCCCTTACGTGTTGGTACATGAAGTTTTCCAGTACCACCTCCATCATCTTAGCCCTCCATGTATCTTGGCCCCCATGTGGCTCCAAGTTCTCCCAGTCGATCTCCTTGTGGTTAAAGTCACCCATGATCAGGAGCTTTGCCCTGCATGCATGAGCTCTTCTGGCCACTGCAGCCAGTGTGTCAACCATCACTCTATTGCTCTCGTCATACTCTTGCCTTGGCCTCCTGCTGTTCTGTGGTGGGTTATACATCACTGCAATTCTTCTCCGCTGTCTCCTCTCCAGCTCATCAAAATTCCATCGGTGTTTGATCAGCAATGCCACTCCTCCACCCCCCTGTTCCTTCTGTCTTTTCTCTGTGTGCGTGTGTGTGTGTGTGTGCGTGTGCGTGTGTACTCACCTATTTGTACTCACCTATTTGTGGTTGCAGGGGTCGAGTCACAGCTCCTGGCCCCTCCTCTTCGCTGATTGCTACTAGGTCCTCTCTCTCCCTGCCCCATGAGCTCTATCATACCTCGCCTTAAAACTATGTATGGTTCCTGCCTCCACCACATCACTTTCTAGGCTATTCCATGGCCTGACTACTCTATGACTGAAGAAATACTTCCTAACATCCCTTTGATTCATCTGAGTCTTCAACTTCCAATTGTGACCTCTTGTGTCTGTGTCCCATCTCTGGAACATCCCGTCTTTGTCCACCTCGTCTATTCCGCGCAGTATTTTATATGTCGTTATCATGTCTCCCCTGACCCTCCTGGCCTCCAGTGTCGTCAGGCCGATTTCCCTCAACCTTTCTTCATAGGACAATCCCCGTAGCTCTGGGACTAGTCTTGTTGCAAACCTTTGCACTTTCTCTAATTTCTTGACGTGCTTGACTAGGTGTGGATTCCAAACTGGTGCTGCATACTCCAGTATGGGCCTGACGTAGATGGTGTACAGAGTCTTAAACGAATCCTTACTGAGGTATCGGAACGCTATCCGTAGGTTTGCCAGGCGCCCGTATGCTGCAGCAGTTATCTGATTGATGTGCGCCTCAGGAGATATGCTCGGTGTTATACTCACCCCCAGATCTTTTTCCTTGAGTGAGGTTTGCAGTCTTTGGCCATCTAAACTATATTGTGTCTGCGGTCTTCTTTGCCCTTCCCCAATCTTCATGACTTTGCATTTGGCAGGGTTAAATTCAAGGAGCCAGTTGCTGGACCAGGCTTGTAGCCTGTCCAGGTCTCTTTGTAGTCCTGCCTGATCCTCGTCCGATTCGATTCTTCTCATTAACTTCACATCGTCTGCAAACAAGGACACTTCTGAGTCTATCCATTCCGTTATGTCGTTCACGTATACCAAGAACAGCACAGGTCCTAGGACTGACCCCTGTGGAACCCCGCTTGTCACAGGCGCCCACTCTGACACCTCGTCGCGTACCATGACTCGTTGTTGCCTCCCTGTCAGATATTCTCTGATCCATTGCAGTGCCTTTCCTGTTATGTGTGCCTGGTCCTCTAGCTTTTGCAGTAACCTCTTGTGAGGAACTGTGTCGAAGGCCTTCTTGCAGTCCAAAAATACGCAGTCGATCCACCCCTCTCTCTCTTGTCTTACTTCTGTCACCTTGTCATAAAACTCTAGTAGGTTTGTGACACAGGATTTTCCTTCCCTGAAACCGTGCTGGTTGTCAATTATACACTTGTTTCTTTCCAGGTGCCCCACCACTCTCCTCCTGATGATCTTCTCCATGACCTTGCATACTATACACGTTAGTGATACAGGTCTGTAGTTTAGTGTCTCATGTCTGTCTCCCTTTTTAAAAATTGGGACTACATTTGCCATTTTCCATACCTCAGGGAGTTGCCCAGTTTCAAATGATGTGTTGAAGATCTTTGTTAATGGCTCACACAATATCTCTGCTCCCTCTTTAAGGACCCATGGAGAGATGTTGTCTGGTCCCACCGCCTTTGAGGTGTCAAGTTCGCATAGCAGCTTCTTCACCTCCTCCTTGGTTATATGTACCTCATCCAGCACTTGCTGGAGTGCCCCCCTGTTCTGATTTCTTGGAGTCCTACTGGTTTCCACTGTAAATACCTCTTTAAATCTTGTGTTGAGCTCCTGACATACCTCTCGGTCGTTTCTTGTGAATTCCCCATCACCCTTCCTCAGTCTGATTACCTGGTCCTTGACTGTTGTTTTCCTCCTGATGTGGCTGTACAACAGCTTCGGGTCAGTCTTTACTTTTGATGCTATGTCATTTTCATATTGTCTCTGAGCCTCCCTTCTTATCTGTGCATATTCGTTTCTGGCTCTTCGGCTGATTTCTTTATTTTCCTGAGTTCTCTGTCTTCTGTACCTTTTCCATTCTCTAGTACACCTAGTTTTTGCCTCCCTACACCTTTGGGTGAACCAAGGACTCGTTCTGTTCTTCCCATTATTTCTGTTTCCCTTGGGAACAAACCTCTCCTCTGCCTCCTTGCATTTTGTTGCTACATAGTCCATCATTTCTTGTACTGGTTTTCCTGTCAGTTCCCTCTCCCACTGAATGTCTTGAAGGAAGTTCCTCATGCCTGAGTAGTTCCCCCTTTTGTAGTTTGGTTTTTCCCAGCCTATTCCTGCTACTCTCTCCACTTGGAGCTCAACTATGTAGTCGAAGCACAGAACCACATGATCACTAGCTCCCAGGGGCCTTTCATACATGATACCCTCGATGTCCGAACTACTCATGGTGAATACAAGGTCCAACCTTGCTGGTTCATCCTCTCCTCTCTCTCTGGTAGTGTCTCTAACATGTTGATGCATGAGGTTCTCCAGTACCACATCCATCATCTTGGCTCTCCATGTTTCGGGACCCCCATGGGGCTCCAGGTTTTCCCAGTCAATCTCCTTGTGATTGAAATCACCCATAACTAGTAACTTTGCTCCCCCCATGTGTGCTCTCCTGGCCACCTCGGCTAGTGTGTTGATCATTGCTCTGTTGCTCTCATCGTATTCTTCTCTTGGCCTCCTGCAGTTCTGTGGTGGGTTGTACATTACTGCAATTATCACCTTATGTCCCTCAGACTGGATTGTTCCTACTAAGTAGTCCCTTTCGCCCATGCCATCCATTCCTTCCATTTTCTCAAAACCCCACTGGTTTTTAATGAGCAGTGCAACTCCTCCTCCCCCTCTCCTCCCTCTGTCTTTCCTGAAGATTTGATATCCGGATGGAAAGATTGAATCTGTTATTATTCTGGTGAGTTTTGTTTCTGTGAGTGCTATTATGTCTGGGGATGTCTCTTTGATTCTTTCGTGCCACTCCTCATACTTGTTTGTTATTCCATCTGCATTTGTATACCACACCTTCAACTTCTTTTCTAAGACTGTGGTCTGGGAAGTATATTGGGGTTGGGGAAGTGGGAGACCTGGTAAGGAACTATGGGTTGTTGCTGTGGGGGTGAAGTTTGTAATGTAGTGGGTGGGGGCATTGGATGTGGCATGGGTGTTTTGATTTAGAGTGTTTGGTTGCACTGGGGTTGACCTGGTTGGGAGGCTTCTATAGAAAGTTGTGAGGGAGGCTGTATTTGATCTTCTTCCTGGGTCTGGGATCTCCTGTCTGTCTTCTCCATCCCCATTCTCTCCTCCTTTCGCCTTTGTACCATACCTGGGATAACAGGCCATTTGAAATCCTGGGTTGTAATATGGGGGCCTGTCCGGGATCTGGACTTAGAGAAACGGTTGAGCTTAGGGTGAAGCTTGTAGCAGGAACATTGTGTAGCTTGCTGTTTCGCTTCGCTTTACAAATTTTGCGTGTCAGTTGCTTATGATCAGCCTTGCTATTGGGTGATCGTTCAACAGCTCGCTACTAGCTTGTTCAGTGTGCTCGCTTCGCTACGGTCAATCTTGTGTGCAGTCGGCTTTGCTTGTATGCGTATTCTGCAATCGTACTGTGCATAGCTAAGCGTGTTCTGCAAATTAACGTGTTATGTTGGGGTATTCGTACTGTGCATAGCGAATAACTTATGCCACCTAGACGAGTCAGACGCCTGGTGTCGGCATATACTTTGCATAACCTACCTAAATTGTCCCTACAGCGTTGTTGGCAAATTGCTCGTTCCATTGGCATTCCCTATAAACGCACTCTCACAGCTGCGCAACTGCGTTCACTTATTGCTGACATACTTATTGAAGAAGAGATGGCACATCAAACTCCTCCCTCTACGGGAGCTGGGGCAAAAACTCTTATGTTCTCGCATGAGGAAGATGATACACCTACGGAGCAAAATGGTCAGTATGGTGCAGCTGGGTTGTCTCGAGGTGAATCAGCGTCGTTGGCACTTGAGCTGGCAAAAATCACGCTGGAGCAAACTAGGGAACAGAGAGCATTCGCAAGGGAAGAATTTGATAGGGAAAGAGAAAGGAGGCAGTTTTCGCATTCTGTAAACGATTTCAGTTTACAAAAAGCAGTACAGCTTGTTCCCCGCTTCAATGAGGCCGAACCAGAGCAATTTTTCGAAAGCTTCGAAAATCAGGCTCGAGCCTTGAGGTGGCCGGAACAGCACTGGGCAGCGTTGGTTCATACAGCATTATTGGGTAAGGCACAGGAATTTACGTCGGTATTAACTGACGCTGAATTCTCTGATTATCAAGTAGTGAAGACCACAGTGTTGGGAGCATATACATGTATCCCAGCTAAATATCGTAAGACCTTCAAATTGAACAGGCGGCAGCTTGGTCAATCCCTGGTGGACTTTGTGAGACAGCAAACCAAAGCTTTTACCAGCTGGTATAAAGCGAGTGGTGTCTCTAACTTTGAGGAGCTGGTGCAGCTTATTCTGATTGATAACCTGCTGGAGTCTGTGGGACCAGAGGTTCGTGTCTTTCTGCAGGATCGTGACTTGACCACTGCATTGGAGGCGGCCAGGTTGGCTGATACCTTCGAAACGAACCGCTCCTTGTCCGAGCGGTCCCGTCTCTCTTTTCAACAGTCTGGCGTGAGCAGAGATCGACAACATTGGAGAATGAAGTGCCAGCCGGAGGGAGAGCGTCTACATCATCCAACCAAGTCACCTGGTGAGCCACGCTTCTCAACATATGGTCCCCCTGCGGAGAGGCAAACTACTTATGGAGCATCTCGACAACAATATCCAGAGAGGCACCAGCCAGAACGACACCACTTGCAACGTCATCAGGGAGTAAAGGGCAAGCCTGTCGTTTGCTTCAGGTGCAATAAAGTAGGTCACATCAGTTCCAACTGCCCCCAAAAACCTCAACCCATCGGGAAAATCTCTAATATCCCTAGTAACATGTCCCCTAGAGAAGTAGAAAAAGGTATGGCCCCTTATTATTGCGAAAGTCTTATTTCCCTTCAGGAAAACTCAGAACCAACTAAAGTAAACACCTTTAGAGATACTGGAGCATATTGCTCACTTGTCAGAGAAGGAATATTACCCCTTTCAGAGAATACTTCCTTGAATTCCTCAGTTTTATTGGAAGCCTATGGAGGAGCTATATATTCTGTTCCTTTGCATAAAATTTATGTACAGTGCAAATATTACACTGGGTACTTGACTGTAGGTATCTCAAAAGGATTTCCCATGAAAAATGCCATGTTATTACTGGGTAATAACATTACTACTGTTACTTCGTGTCCTGAACCTATAATGATTAATGCTTCTCCAGTGTTGGCCATAACTCGGGCAACATCCCAAGGGTTGTCTGGGGAGAATGTTGACCTATCCTTGGACGACTCCGATCTCGGAATAGCCACGTTGTTTTATGAGACACACCGGCCGGAGTCTCGTAAATCAAGTGAACAGACCCCGATCAAGCCTTCCTATTCCCAGGTTGCAGGATTGCCAGATGTCTCTGTTTCCATGCCCGAGGGACTGTCCTTCCGGGAGGAACAACGAAAGGACCCTTCTTTAAAATTCGCTTTTCAGGCAGCCATGGGTAAATCCTCTTTGGGTCATCCAGTCAAGTATGAAGTTAAAAATGATTATTTGGTTTGCACTGAGACTGGTAAGGAGATAGAGGGCCGGCAATTATACGACAGGTTAGTGGTTCCAACCAAGTATAGACCTCAGATATTAAATATAGCTCATAATACGTCATTAGGAGGTCACTTAGGAATTACAAAAACCTTGTATAGAATCACAAAAGAATTTTATTGGCCAAAATTAAAGAAAGAGGTGAAGAATCATATTAGGTGTTGCCGAGAATGTCAGCAAGTTGGAAAACCTGGACATTCCATTAAACCTGCACCTCTCCAACCCATACCTGCTGATGGAGAACCTTTTGCAGATTTAATTATAGATTGTGTAGGTCCACTACCTAAGTCAAAGTCTGGAAATCAGTATTTATTTACAATTATGGATAAAGTAACCAGATATCCTGAAGCGATCCCAATGCGTAGTATCAATACTAAAGCTATTCTCAAAGCTTTAACAAAATTCATTTCTTGTTTTGGCATTCCTAAAACTATACAAAGTGATCAAGGTACTAACTTCACTGCCAAAGCATTTAGGGAAGTATTAACTAGGTTAGGGATAATTCACAACTTATCCACTGCCTATCACCCTCAGTCCCAAGGCGCCTTGGAAAGATTCCACCAGACATTAAAAACAATGATGAGAAGTTTTTGCATGCACTTTCCGACAGATTGGGATGAATCTCTACCTTTGTTGCTGTTCTCAGTACGGGAGACGGTGCAAGAGTCTACAGGGTATAGTCCGTTTGAGCTGATCTTTGGGCACAATGTACGAGGTCCTCTTCGGGTGCTCAAAGAAGGATGGATGGGAGAAGACGTAAGCTCAGCACTCTACAACCCGTCTTCAAGGTTGCAGGTGGCACGTGAGTTAGCCACGGCTAACCTAAAGATAGCTCAAAGTAAGATGAAACAGAGGTATGACAGAAGTGCACAGTTCCGCTCCTTCCATCCAGGAGACAAGGTGTTGGTGCAGGAACCTATACCTGGCCACACCTTGAAAGCTAGATTTACGGGACCTATGCAGATAGTAAGTAGATTATCTGATTTAAATTATGTGGTAGCTCCCATTGATAAGACCTCAAAAACAAAAACTTACCACATTAATCAAATCAAGGCCTTTCATACACCAGATAAAGTCCCAGTAATGACTCTGTCCTCTACCTCTGAGGACGACTCTGACTCTTTGCACTCTATCTCTGAAATTAATACTAAACTTTCAAATTCTGTCCTCCTCAAGGATCCTAGCTCGTTAATGGATGGATTATCTGAAATACAAGCAACCAATTTAACTGAGCTTCTACAGTCATATCCTAATATTTTTTCGGATGTGCCGAAAAAATGTACGTTAGGTTACCATGATGTAGATGTGGGAAAATCTAAACCAATTAAACTCTCCCCCTACAGAGCTAATCCTGAAAAGCAAAGGCTACTTCAGCAGGAAGTAGACTTCTTGTTAGAACATGGTTTAGTGGAGGAGTCATCTAGTCCATGGGCTTCACCGTGCATCCTAGTAAAAAAGGCTGATGGAGGGTTTCGTATGTGCACAGACTACCGTAAAGTGAACGAGGTCACAATCACAGATGCTTACCCTCTTCCTCGTCTGGATGACGTAATTGACTTTGTGGGTAAGGCTACTTTTGTGTCCAAATTAGATCTCCTTAAAGGTTACTATCAGGTACCTTTGACAGATAAGGCGAAGGAAATCTCTGCCTTCGTAATTCCAGGAGGTCATTATCAGTATACAGTTACCCCCTTCGGAATGAAAAATTCCCCCTCTTCATTCCAGAAACTAGTCCATCAGGCTATTAAAGGACTTGAAGGCACGGCAGCATACCTAGATGATATTGTTGTGGTGTCTGATACTTGGGATCAACACCTACTTAGACTTAAAGCTCTGTTTGAGACCTTTAAGAATTCCCAATTAACAGTTAATTTATCTAAATCTTCCTTTGGCCAGGCCACTGTCACTTTTCTAGGCCATGAAGTAGGTAGTGGTAATGTTGCACCTAAACTTGCTAAAGTTCTTTCGATTAAAGATTATCCAGTTCCTCATGATAGGAAATCTCTTCAACGTTTCCTAGGCATGATAGGATTTTACAGAAGATTCTGTAAGAATTTCTCAGATATTGTAGCCCCTCTTACCTCTCTTACCAGTCATAAAGTTCCCTTTAATTGGACGTCAGATTGTAACACTGCTTTTAATAAAGCAAAAAGATTATTGTGCTCTGCACCCATTCTCCTGTCTCCAGACTTCTCCAAACCTTTTTCATTACAGGTTGATGCTTGTGAGTCTGGGGTTGGGGCGGTACTATTACAAATCGGGAACAAGGAGCTGCAGCCAATCGCATACTTTTCAGCTAAGTTCCAGCCACATCAGAGAGCTTACTCTACCATTGAAAAAGAAGCCCTCGCGCTGGTAATGGCTTTGGAACATTTCGATGTTTATGTGGCCCAGACATCGCAGGTGGTCACAGTCTACAGTGATCACAACCCGTTAGTCTATCTCCAAGCCATGAAGAATCACAACACAAGGCTTATGCGTTGGACGCTCAGGCTGCAGCCCTACAACCTAAAAATAAATTATATTGCCGGCAAAGAAAATGTGTTGGCAGACTCTTTGTCAAGAGTCTAGTTTAATATTTTATTTAGGTTAGGATGTATTTGTGGTAACCCCCCTTTCAAGCTCTTTTTTTTATCCCCTGATGTGGGGGTTTTTTTTAGTGAGGGGATACGGGCTACCGTCCGCTTGTATCTTGGACCTATGTTGGCCTATCTGACTGCTGTCTCACTCTGAGTTTAGGGTTTGGCTTTTGGTCACTAGGAAAGCTGAGCTCTATCTAAGAGTTGGATGGTGGAGAGGATAGGCGGTCCCATTATTTCGTGCCATGGCGGCACGGTTACCACTGGGAGGTGGCAGCCTAATCCTGAGCCTTCTCGGGGGTGGGGGTGTGGCATGCAAAGAGTACGTAACCTTTATTCGGCGCATGGACACACCCTCATTTACAGGCTATCTCCCCCAACCAGCGAACCAGGTTGCTAAGAGTTGATGATGGGGCCCCATCGTTCAACTAGTGACCAGGTTCTAGCCAATAAGAAGGTGGGATTGGCAATCGCAGAGGTTATGTGGATACCGCTCTCCTGTCTGCCCTTGTCATTCCCATTCTAGAGCTGGTTGAAGCACGGTCTGCTATCTTGTGGCTTCTATTTCTGCCTTGCTTACCGTGGAGTGCACTATATTTATCACTGTACATAGTGTACATATTGCTGTTCTAAATTGGTGAAGGATAATATAAGTCTAAACTTTTTCTACTGTGTTTATTTGCTCCCATTACACCTGGGATAACAGGCCATTTGAAATCCTGGGTTGTAATAGTACCATCTCTATCAGTTTCTTCCTTTCTTCTTGTGTTCTGTCGCGGTCGAGATACACCCTCCAGTATGCCGTCATGTCCCTTAATCGTGCTTTCTCCTGCAGGATCCTGGTCCGAGTCGCTTCTGCCTTGAAGGTCACTCTCACTGGCCGGGTTGTTTTTTTTACAAACCCCCCTATGTGTGTGTGTGTGTGTGCGTGTGTGTGTGTGTTTGTGTGTGTGTGTGTGTGTGTGTGTGTGTGTGTGTGTGTGTGTGTGTGTGTGTGTGTGTGTGGCATTGCAGTGGTTGTGATGTGCCAATACTATTAGCCAGTACCCTTTAATTATAAATATACCCACCATAGTAACGTCACTTATCACAAGTACGTTGGATGTAATAAAAGAACTCAAGCTCGCACAGGCTGCCAAGGAGAGATTACAAAATTATTAGGTATCCCAGAAGTGCAGCACGAGAGGTCACACCCATGCTAAGGTATTTTGGAAGATTAGTCTGGAGTGTTATAGAGCACCTTTGCTTGTTTCTGTAGTGTCTACGTTCAAGGTGTTGAAGAACGAGAGTCTGCTGAGGAAAATATGAGAGTGAAAATTCGTATAACAGTGAATGTGAGGAGGTTGGGGTTAGTAACGGGAACAAGCAGTGGGGATCAGAGTGGCAGTTGTTACAAGTTGGAAGATGTTTTCAGTAAACGAAGAAATATCAAAGTACGGAAGCTTTAAAGAGATTTGAAGATAAGAAATCTCTTCTCTGTTGTCCATGAGGAATGCACTTCAGTGATGAGTGAGGATAAAGGTACCACAACTATTCTGCTAATAAATGTATAAATATCCTTGTGGTCGGTATTGCCACCTCAGAGAAAGGACGCGGTAATTATTTTGTACATATTGTAATTTCATATAATTTTATATTGCTGGTATTTTCATTAATAGCTAAACTGAAAATTTCATGGTTTATATTGTTATTTGACTTATTATATTAGCTTATATCTGTAGGTAGGATGTAACAACCACTCCTCTCGTTGTGCTCGCTGTTGGAGAGTTTTGACTAGCTGCCAGCAATTGCACACTACCTGCCCACTTGTTAAGTAGTTCGTGCCGGGAACTACCTGGTCCGAGTAATCTGAAGTTGGAGCTGCGAGCTTGCTTCTCCTCCTCCTCTCTCTGGCTGCTGGTCGTTGAGGAAACATCTCGTCTCCCTGCTCTGTCATATCTTGTCCTATAGACTCTGTTTTGATAGAGTATGTGTCACCGTTGGTGAGCCGGGACATACATCTTATAACTCTGTGCAACTGTGTTCACAGAGCATTATTTAGACTTAGTAATATTTGATGTTTCCAGAGGTTATGTGTCGTGGATACACTATATCTCAGACCCGAGTTCAGCTCTAGACCTACATTTGTTGTGGTATCTATGCACTGTCGTAGTCGGAAAACTGGAACTGCTGAACTCAGTTTTAATAATAAGGGAGTTTTATGCCTTTTGTGTAGGATGTATTGATGGTCGTTTGGGTCATTTTTGGTCTCCTTGATTCCTTGCCTGATGCTGTGATGTTCTCCGCCGCCTTGAGCATTACTGCTGTTTGGGGAAGGAGTCGTCATATTGTTCAAGCAAGCTGTGTGTTTGCCTCGGCGGTCCAGAAGTTAGATTATTTAAGGACGTGTTGTCGGTCACATTTTAAATCTAAGTCGAATCTTACTGAGCACTTACGGAGCATTACTGAACACATACTGAGCACTAACACAAGCACACACATACACATTATTACTCTTGTACTTATGAGTTCTTCTCATCATAACAAAGTACCAGGCGTTACTTATTAGTAGTAGTACAGTATCTTATTATTAAGTGTGTACTTAGCACCATATGATTATATGTACAGAATAACTATGATATATAATTATAACAAATTATACTCCAAATTGTGTAGGAGCTTATCGCCTTAATTTTTCAGATTATATTACCTGCAATTATTACCACATAGACACCTTTGTTATTAAAGATAATGTTATTTGAAGATAATTTATTTAGTTGGTTTGTATTCATCCAGTTGCATTCCTAAAGTGCTATTGAGAAGCCATATAATTTAAAGGATAACTGGAATGGAATACTCTCTGACATACTGTTACAATCTTTTTCTAGCTAGATGCTAGACGGGTATCAATAAGTTGATCTAGTATTCTCTTGAGATATCTTCACTTAGTATTTTATAACAGTCAGTGACTCACAAATAAGACATTGATCGTGTCTTCTATAACAGAGATAAGAAGGTGACAGAGGGTGTTTTCCAGGAAATGGTGTTGGTGACGTAGAAAACAAGTTGCAGGGAATGAAAACAATCCCATTATCTGCCTCATTGCTGATGGAAACGATAATGGGAAGGGCACGAGACAGGAGCTGCTAGATAAGTACAGGACAGCTATAAATTTAATTAGGTCTAAGGGAGGCGTCCTGATCGTTTGTAGCATTTTCCTAAAGGAGGAGTGGGTAACGAATGGATGTCTAAGGCAATTGGATGTCTACTGCAATTCCATTCAATGACACTTGGGACAATTTCTATGGCAAACATGGTATGTATGCATGGGATGGGGTGCATCTCTCTGGGGCTGGATGTTAGCGTTAGCCAACTCTGTCAAGGGGCCGCTGTTGAGTTGTCTAGGATTTTAATCTGATAGAAGATAGAAGTATAGTTGTGTGTGTGAGGGACTCAAATTATAATGTAAATAGTTTAGAAAATTGACAGGTTGAAGAATGAGACACTTTGCAACATTTGGGAATCTTCATTGTGGAGACGTTTAGCCAGCCAGTGGCTTCTTTTGTCCAATACAGAGAAAAACAGTGAAAGGTGGGGAGGAGTATGAGGTAATCGGTCCCTCAGTCTGTGTTTGTCAGACGCAGCAACATCCTGGTATCCTGATACATGGAATTCTTGAAAGCTTGCCTAAGCTACAGGCATGACCTACTTATAGTAGTGGATTTTTCCACTAGTGACCCCGCCTTCCACTACTTCAACTCACCTTAATGCAGTATGTAAGACACTTCTCCATCAAGACTGATGGACTGAACACATCGACTCCGGGCTGAAGACTGGTTGCCTCAAACTCCTTTTTATCTTCCACCGTTCATCTCTGTACTGGACTGAAGAAGCCAAGTCCCTCATTCTTTAACAAATAAGTTGCAGCACCAGGGACGAAATCGGCAAAAACTGCCAAGATTCCTCAGCAATATGTTCAAAAGACAGTGTTCATCATAAAGTTAGTAATATATATAATGAAAATAGTTAACAGAGACAGAGTGTAACGAATGTTTAACTTTTTTTGAAAGTTCACTATACTAACATTAGGAGTGTAAGAAATAAGGAACGTGAGAAATAAGGAGCATAAGAAATAAGGAGCTTAAGAAAAAAGGAACGTAAGAAATAAGAGACGAGCTAAGATTAATTCCATGTCAAGGAAGCATAGATATTATTGCTCATGGTTCAACCTGAAAGAGAAATGCTTCCTGATTGCGACATACAAGACTATAAATTATTCCACACTGATATGGTCAACGGAAAAGGTGGTGGAGCGGCATTGTATGTCAAAGATGATTTAAACTGTTGCGTTATACCATACATAATAATTAGAAGAGTCGGACACTGAATCTGTTTGGCTGCAGTTTCTCGAGGGTCGTGAACAACAAATCTTGGGTATGTTTACAGACCCTCCAAACCTTAACAGGGAGTGCAGCAAACTATGGGACGAAATTCATGAAACATCTTTATACGAAAATGTTGTGCTAAAAGCAGATTTTAACTATAGAGAAACTGACTGGAGCAATTTGACAGAGAAATTTGAATCTACCAACTTTGTTGATACGATCCAGGAGTATTTTTTAAAACAGTTTGTGCCTGAACCAAATAAAGGAAATATCCTGCTTGACTTGGTTCTTGCCAACAAGGAATCACTAATTAATAATCTTGAAGGTAAAGATGAGCTTGGGAAAAGCGATCATAGGACTAAGAAATTACCTGGGTGGTGTAAACTGGTGTGATCTAACTGATCTACCTTGTGGGTCAGGTAGACAGTATTGAATGCCATTATGAAATTTTTCAAAGCAAAGTGCAAGTTACTCAGTCTTCTTATGTTCCAAATAGTGATATTAAATCAAACAAAAATTACCCTAAAATGGATAAACAAAAGATTTAAACATCTCGTTGGTGAAAAGAAAGGCATCTACAGGCGAAGGAAAGGGGAAGAGGCGCACTTATGGAATCAATATATTCAATTAAAAATAAAAATTAAAAGAAAGAATATGAAACGTCTAAAGAGATTATGAAGATAAAGCCGCAAGGGATTCCATGATTAATCCGAAAGGTTTCTTTCAGATATATAGAGGTAAGTTAGGAACAAGTTGCTTAGGTCAACTAACCGACAGTGACAAAGAAATTAGTACACTTTTCATCATTTATTTCCTCTCATCTTTTATGCAGGAAGATACTAGAAAAATTACAGAACTAAAGAAAGATTATATAGCTCAGGATGAAAATAAGTTGTGCACGATCAAAGTCACTAGTGACATAGTTCTCCGTAGATAGATTTAAACCTCACAAATCCCCGGACCCTGATGATCTGTTCTCAAGGGTTATAAAGAAATGTAAGGAGAAACTTAACAAACAACTGACAAGTCTTTTCAACATGTCACTACATGCAGACATTGTGCCAAATAAGTGGAAAATGAGAGATGTGGTACCTGTCTACGAAGCACGAGTCAGGTTCTTGGCCTCGAATTATAGACCAATTACCCTAACCTCCATTGTGGGAAAACTGATGGAATAATTGCCGAGGCACATTTCCTGATCAATATATCTCAGCACGGTTTTGCAAAGAAGCGTTCCTACCTAATGAATTTACTATTTTTTTTTCACTAAGGTATTTGAGGAGGTAACTCATGGTAATGAATATGATATTGTGTATATGGAGTTCAGTAAGGCTTTGACAGAGTTCCACATCGGAAATTGTTGAGGAAAGTAGAGGCACACGTAATACGATAGAAAAAAATCTGGATAGAGGCATGGATGACAGATAAACAATAGAGAATTTCCTTAAATGGGGAGAAATCGAAGTTGGGATGCACCACTCATGGTTTCCTTTAATTTACGATCACCTTTCATCCCTCCCTTCTTGGAAAGTTCCGACGATTCGTTCTTGCTCTTCACTACTAGCTCATTTGTTTGCTGCAAATTTACCATTCCTTGCAACTCTTTACAACTCTTTCATGATCACTTCCAGTATCACTCTCATGATAATGCAGTGTACACTGCTCGTTTTAAATCTCTCAATGGTGTTTAGTATGCGGCTATTTTTCTTCTGAACGAATCGCTTCAGGTCATTGATTAGAATCGACCGGTATTTTCACGTCGGATTTATGAGAAATTCTCATTGCTATCATCCACATTGTGACCATGACCAACCTCGTCATTCGGACTTACAAAGTGCGTTACAGGCTATCGAGAAATTCGACTTCCTTCATCCCATCACATTTTTAGTAAGCGCAAGGAAGCCGTATTTTCCTGGATCCCTCGACATGCAGATGTTCACTGCAATGCACATGAAGGCTCAGCTAATCAGGTATCAATTCAGGATCACAATAAATTGCTTTCTATCAAGCCACGTTTGGTTTGTTGGAAAGCAATTTGGGCTAAGAAAACTTCGCTCTCGTGTTTACGTATTGTATATAAAAAGGACTCGCGGACACTACACGAAGAAGTGATGGGCACCACTCTGTGAGGACTGTCAGGTGGAAGCTTTTTATTTAAAATATCTTGGAAGATTGTCCTGCCTGTAAGAGGATCCACTTCCAACATGTTTTCAACATCTTAGTTTCAACTGAAGCAGCATGTATTTGCCCTATGACAAATCCCAAGTACATTGTATTTATCTGGCCAACTTACAACCAGCAAAAGTCACTGTAAGTTAAACTGAGATAAATATTCGAAGAGAGAAGATATTTGGTGTTTGTGCTACTGCCAGTCATATGTGGCAACTATGTCATTTAGATAAGATACCAGACTTTCCAGATAAATTGTCTGTTTGTACATTAACCTTTTAAATTTGCTTAGTACGTTAATCATACTAAATAAGGCCACTTGATAATTTTACAGGCAACCTTTGATAATGAACACAGATGTTTCTCGCTCTTCCTGATAAAGGAACTTGAAAGTACACTTTTATCGATTCTGGTACACTTCATAGTTCCTTGATAATCTAGTTTTCGAAAGCGCTTGGAATTATATATATCTATATATATATATATATATATATATATATATATATATATATATATATATATATATATGTATATATATATATATATATATGTATATATATATATATATATATTGCCCTAGTTACATGGTCAATGGTAAACAAACACAATGAAATATAATTTTTTAGTTTGGTTCAAAATGATTTTTGCGAAATTATTGCATGCACAAATTTTCGATTGCCTTTTTCGGCAAGAAGACCGTTGCTGTTTAAACCAAAATCACAGGTTTTTCCTATTCGGCACGACATGTATATTTTGTATATTTCTGGAGTCTACTTCATTTCCTGCTCGACCTGTTCTCTCACATACATTATTGAACCTGACCGCTGTCTTAGCCGGAGTTAACTTTACACTCTCAGAGAGACAGCAGTGAAGACCCAGTATTACTGGTCATCTATACCGGGTCTTCATCCATCAACCAGTGCCAGGTAATATATACCGGGTCTTCATCCATCAACCAGTGCCAGGTAATATATACCGGGTCTTCATCCATCAACCAGTGCCAGGTAATATATACCGGGTCTTCATCCATCAACCAGTGCCAGGTAATATATACCGGGTCTTCATCCATCAACCAGTGCCAGGTAATATATACCGGGTCTTCATCCATCAACCAGTGCCAGGTAATATATACCGGGTCTTCATCCATCAACCAGTGCCAGGTAATATATACCGGGTCTTCATCCATCAACCAGTGCCAGGTAATATATACCGGGTCTTCATCCATCAACCAGTGCCAGGTAATATATACCGGGTCTTCATCCATCAACCAGTGCCAGGTAATATATACCGGGTCTTCATCCATCAACCAGTGCCAGGTAATATATACCGGGTCTTCATCCATCAACCAGTGCCAGGTAATATATACCGGGTCTTCATCCATCAACCAGTGCCAGGTAATATATACCGGGTCTTCATCCATCAACCAGTGCCAGGTAATATATACCGGGTCTTCATCCATCAACCAGTGCCAGGTAATATATACCGGGTCTTCATCCATCAACCAGTGCCAGGTAATATATACCGGGTCTTCATCCATCAACCAGTGCCAGGTAATATATACCGGGTCTTCATCCATCAACCAGTGCCAGGTAATATATACCGGGTCTTCATCCATCAACCAGTGCCAGGTAATATATACCGGGTCTTCATCCATCAACCAGTGCCAGGTAATATATACCGGGTCTTCATCCATCAACCAGTGCCAGGTAATATATACCGGGTCTTCATCCATCAACCAGTGCCAGGTAATATATACCGGGTCTTCATCCATCAACCAGTGCCAGGTAATATATACCGGGTCTTCATCCATCAACCAGTGCCAGGTAATATATACCGGGTCTTCATCCATCAACCAGTGCCAGGTAATATATACCGGGTCTTCATCCATCAACCAGTGCCAGGTAATATATACCGGGTCTTCATCCATCAACCAGTGCCAGGTAATATATACCGGGTCTTCATCCATCAACCAGTGCCAGGTAATATATACCGGGTCTTCATCCATCAACCAGTGCCAGGTAATATATACCGGGTCTTCATCCATCAACCAGTGCCAGGTAATATATACCGGGTCTTCATCCATCAACCAGTGCCAGGTAATATATACCGGGTCTTCATCCATCAACCAGTGCCAGGTAATATATACCGGGTCTTCATCCATCAACCAGTGCCAGGTAATATATACCGGGTCTTCATCCATCAACCAGTGCCAGGTAATATATACCGGGTCTTCATCCATCAACCAGTGCCAGGTAATATATACCGGGTCTTCATCCATCAACCAGTGCCAGGTAATATATACCGGGTCTTCATCCATCAACCAGTGCCAGGTAATATATACCGGGTCTTCATCCATCAACCAGTGCCAGGTAATATATACCGGGTCTTCATCCATCAACCAGTGCCAGGTAATATATACCGGGTCTTCATCCATCAACCAGTGCCAGGTAATATATACCGGGTCTTCATCCATCAACCAGTGCCAGGTAATATATACCGGGTCTTCATCCATCAACCAGTGCCAGGTAATATATACCGGGTCTTCATCCATCAACCAGTGCCAGGTAATATATACCGGGTCTTCATCCATCAACCAGTGCCAGGTAATATATACCGGGTCTTCATCCATCAACCAGTGCCAGGTAATATATACCGGGTCTTCATCCATCAACCAGTGCCAGGTAATATATACCGGGTCTTCATCCATCAACCAGTGCCAGGTAATATATACCGGGTCTTCATCCATCAACCAGTGCCAGGTAATATATACCGGGTCTTCATCCATCAACCAGTGCCAGGTAATATATACCGGGTCTTCATCCATCAACCAGTGCCAGGTAATATATACCGGGTCTTCATCCATCAACCAGTGCCAGGTAATATATACCGGGTCTTCATCCATCAACCAGTGCCAGGTAATATATACCGGGTCTTCATCCATCAACCAGTGCCAGGTAATATATACCGGGTCTTCATCCATCAACCAGTGCCAGGTAATATATACCGGGTCTTCATCCATCAACCAGTGCCAGGTAATATATACCGGGTCTTCATCCATCAACCAGTGCCAGGTAATATATACCGGGTCTTCATCCATCAACCAGTGCCAGGTAATATATACCGGGTCTTCATCCATCAACCAGTGCCAGGTAATATATACCGGGTCTTCATCCATCAACCAGTGCCAGGTAATATATACCGGGTCTTCATCCATCAACCAGTGCCAGGTAATATATACCGGGTCTTCATCCATCAACCAGTGCCAGGTAATATATACCGGGTCTTCATCCATCAACCAGTGCCAGGTAATATATACCGGGTCTTCATCCATCAACCAGTGCCAGGTAATATATACCGGGTCTTCATCCATCAACCAGTGCCAGGTAATATATACCGGGTCTTCATCCATCAACCAGTGCCAGGTAATATATACCGGGTCTTCATCCATCAACCAGTGCCAGGTAATATATACCGGGTCTTCATCCATCAACCAGTGCCAGGTAATATATACCGGGTCTTCATCCATCAACCAGTGCCAGGTAATATATACCGGGTCTTCATCCATCAACCAGTGCCAGGTAATATATACCGGGTCTTCATCCATCAACCAGTGCCAGGTAATATATACCGGGTCTTCATCCATCAACCAGTGCCAGGTAATATATACCGGGTCTTCATCCATCAACCAGTGCCAGGTAATATATACCGGGTCTTCATCCATCAACCAGTGCCAGGTAATATATACCGGGTCTTCATCCATCAACCAGTGCCAGGTAATATATACCGGGTCTTCATCCATCAACCAGTGCCAGGTAATATATACCGGGTCTTCATCCATCAACCAGTGCCAGGTAATATATACCGGGTCTTCATCCATCAACCAGTGCCAGGTAATATATACCGGGTCTTCATCCATCAACCAGTGCCAGGTAATATATACCGGGTCTTCATCCATCAACCAGTGCCAGGTAATATATACCGGGTCTTCATCCATCAACCAGTGCCAGGTAATATATACCGGGTCTTCATCCATCAACCAGTGCCAGGTAATATATACCGGGTCTTCATCCATCAACCAGTGCCAGGTAATATATACCGGGTCTTCATCCATCAACCAGTGCCAGGTAATATATACCGGGTCTTCATCCATCAACCAGTGCCAGGTAATATATACCGGGTCTTCATCCATCAACCAGTGCCAGGTAATATATACCGGGTCTTCATCCATCAACCAGTGCCAGGTAATATATACCGGGTCTTCATCCATCAACCAGTGCCAGGTAATATATACCGGGTCTTCATCCATCAACCAGTGCCAGGTGCCAGGTAATATATACCGGGTCTTCATCCATCAACCAGTGCCAGGTAATATATACCGGGTCTTCATCCATCAACCAGTGCCAGGTAATATATACCGGGTCTTCATCCATCAACCAGTGCCAGGTAATATATACCGGGTCTTCATCCATCAACCAGTGCCAGGTAATATATACCGGGTCTTCATCCATCAACCAGTGCCAGGTAATATATACCGGGTCTTCATCCATCAACCAGTGCCAGGTAATATATACCGGGTCTTCATCCATCAACCAGTGCCAGGTAATATATACCGGGTCTTCATCCATCAACCAGTGCCAGGTAATATATACCGGGTCTTCATCCATCAACCAGTGCCAGGTAATATATACCGGGTCTTCATCCATCAACCAGTGCCAGGTAATATATACCGGGTCTTCATCCATCAACCAGTGCCAGGTAATATATACCGGGTCTTCATCCATCAACCAGTGCCAGGTAATATATACCGGGTCTTCATCCATCAACCAGTGCCAGGTAATATATACCGGGTCTTCATCCATCAACCAGTGCCAGGTAATATATACCGGGTCTTCATCCATCAACCAGTGCCAGGTAATATATACCGGGTCTTCATCCATCAACCAGTGCCAGGTAATATATACCGGGTCTTCATCCATCAACCAGTGCCAGGTAATATATACCGGGTCTTCATCCATCAACCAGTGCCAGGTAATATATACCGGGTCTTCATCCATCAACCAGTGCCAGGTAATATATACCGGGTCTTCATCCATCAACCAGTGCCAGGTAATATATACCGGGTCTTCATCCATCAACCAGTGCCAGGTAATATATACCGGGTCTTCATCCATCAACCAGTGCCAGGTAATATATACCGGGTCTTCATCCATCAACCAGTGCCAGGTAATATATACCGGGTCTTCATCCATCAACCAGTGCCAGGTAATATATACCGGGTCTTCATCCATCAACCAGTGCCAGGTAATATATACCGGGTCTTCATCCATCAACCAGTGCCAGGTAATATATACCGGGTCTTCATCCATCAACCAGTGCCAGGTAATATATACCGGGTCTTCATCCATCAACCAGTGCCAGGTAATATATACCGGGTCTTCATCCATCAACCAGTGCCAGGTAATATATACCGGGTCTTCATCCATCAACCAGTGCCAGGTAATATATACCGGGTCTTCATCCATCAACCAGTGCCAGGTAATATATACCGGGTCTTCATCCATCAACCAGTGCCAGGTAATATATACCGGGTCTTCATCCATCAACCAGTGCCAGGTAATATATACCGGGTCTTCATCCATCAACCAGTGCCAGGTAATATATACCGGGTCTTCATCCATCAACCAGTGCCAGGTAATATATACCGGGTCTTCATCCATCAACCAGTGCCAGGTAATATATACCGGGTCTTCATCCATCAACCAGTGCCAGGTAATATATACCGGGTCTTCATCCATCAACCAGTGCCAGGTAATATATACCGGGTCTTCATCCATCAACCAGTGCCAGGTAATATATACCGGGTCTTCATCCATCAACCAGTGCCAGGTAATATATACCGGGTCTTCATCCATCAACCAGTGCCAGGTAATATATACCGGGTCTTCATCCATCAACCAGTGCCAGGTAATATATACCGGGTCTTACCGGGCCAGTGCCAGGTAATATATACCGGGTCTTCATCCATCAACCAGTGCCAGGTTATATATACCGGGTCTTCATCCATCAACCAGTGCCAGGTAATATATACCGGGTCTTCATCCATCAACCAACGCCAGGTAATATATACCGGGTCTTCATCCATCAACCAGTACCAGGTTATATATACCGGGTCTTCATCCATCAACCAGTGCCAGGTAATATATACCGGGTCTTCATCCATCAACCAGTGCCAGGTAATATATACCGGGTCTTCATCCATCAACCAGTGCCAGGTAATATATACCGGGTCTTCATCCATCAACCAGTGCCAGGTAATATATACCGGGTCTTCATCCATCAACCAGTGCCAGGTAATATATACCGGGTCTTCATCCATCAACCAGTGCCAGGTAATATATACCGGGTCTTCATCCATCAACCAGTGCCAGGTAATATATACCGGGTCTTCATCCATCAACCAGTGCCAGGTAATATATACCGGGTCTTTATCCATCAACCAGTGCCAGGTAATAT
>NW_027198166.1:0-40000 GCF_038502225.1 Cherax quadricarinatus
CTCCATCACCACCAATGTCATCCTCACCAGAGAACTGAATTTTCCTCACCTCATCTGGGGTCGAACTTGATCACTTTCGTACGACCTCACCAAAAATGTTTTCTTGTCACAAATTTGTCGTAAGTTTCTCAGCAAAAGTAGAAAGTTTTCAAGAGCAGGTGAAAGACTTCACTAGTTAGAGAAAGTTTTTCGCAGGAAGGTAAAGTTTTAAAAAGGGGGAAAAATTGTTATTACAAGAATTTTTTTCTCAACTAAACAGGAAAGTTTTACCTGAAAGGAAAATATTTTATTTAAAAAAAATATTTTCACCAAAGCAGGATTTTTTTTTGGGGGGGGGAGAGGGGCTGACAAGAAAAATTTTCACCAGACTGGGATTTCTACTTAGCAGAAGGGGAAAGTTTTCAACAACAAAAAAGGGAATTTTCAACAGAAAAGGGCACGTATTTAGCATGTGAAATTTTATCAACAAAAGTTAGAACAAAGTCGTTGAGAAGCAGGACAACCTTACAACAGCCTACCTGGACACACTGACACGGAGATATACACTCGCTAGGATTTTTTCTTTTGTTGTTAAGTAAGTTTATTCAGGTATACACAAATATAGTTACATAGATTATCATACATAGCAGCATATGTGTAGAGAACCTGGGATAACCCAAAAAAGTCAGAACGGGTTAGTTATTTCCATTGGGGTCCTGTATATTGGGGTCTGTATATTATCCTGCGTTTGCGTGTGTTAAGTATACGGATGAACACACACACACACAAACACACACACACACACACACACACACACACACACACACACACACACACACACACACACTCTCTCTCTCTCTCTCTCTCTCTCTCTCTCTTGCTCTCTCTCTCTCTTGCTCTCTCTCGTCCCCATTTTCCCTTCTAACTCTCCCCTCTCCTACTCTTCCCTTCACTCTCTCTCCCCCTCTACCTTTCCCTTCTCTCTTCTCTCACAAAAAAAAAAAAAAAAAAAATGGTGCACAAGTCGAAACTGCAGTAGCCAAGATAAGGGTCCTAGAAGTTGAGATAAATAGGCTGAAGCGAGTTACAGGGGCAGTGACCAGAGAAGACACAGCATATGAAGCTGCGAGGCCGAACAGGAAGGAAGGAATTATGAATTATGCTAAGGTCATATCAGCCTGCCAAGGAGGACCAAGGAGTGAAAGGGAAGAACAGCTGGTTGCAGATGGAGAGGGTGATAGGTCGATTGCTGAGGCACAACAAGGCTATCAAGAGCCACTGGAAAAATCAAGGGAGAAACTGACCACATACAGGCAGGATCCAGAGTCACAGAGGGTGAGGCAATGGGAGGAAGAAAGGGCAAAATCAGTGTTTATCCATGGGCTTCAGGAGAGAGAGGAAAGGACACACACTGAAAGGCAGCAGGAAGAAAGAAAGGAGATTGAGAAAATCATCACGGAAATAGGTGAAGAGATGGACGAGATTGTAAATTTTCAGAGAATAGGGGGGTACTCGAAGGGGAGAAACCGACCAATCAAGCTGATTCTCAGGACGGAAACAGTGCGGAACAGGATCCTCCAAGAGAAACCACGATTGAAATACTCGGAAGAGTACAAGAGGGTGTTCCTAGACAGAGACAGAACAAAATCAGAACGACAGCAGCTGAGGGAGAGGACAAAAAAGCGAAAGGAGCTAGGAAAAGAGACAAGGATGGAACCAGCAGAGGTCAGTCAGAGCAGAACAGAACAGCAAGGGCAAGCACACACACAACTATTCTCAGAACCATACAACCTATCACACCATCCCAACACACACTACAATCCATACCCACAGCCTCCACCCAACACCGAGCTATAGAATCCCACAGTATGCCACCAGGTCTCCCACCCTCACAGGCCCCCCAAACCACAGTGTTGGAAAGGAAACTGAAGGTATGGTACACAAACGCTGATGGAATAACAAATAAGTGGGAGGAGTGGCATGAAAGAGTCAAAGAAGCATCACCGGACATCATAGCTCTCACAGAAACCAAGCTTACAGGTATGATAACAGATGCCATCTTTCCAACGGGATACCAAATCCTGAGGAAAGACAGAGGGAACAGGGGGGGTGGAGGAGTGGCGTTGCTGATCAAAAATCGCTGGAATTTTGATGAGCTGGAGAGAGGAGACAGCGGAGAAGAAAGTGATTACATAGCGGGAACACTTCACTCTGGAGGTCCCAAGGTGGTAATAGCAGTGATGTATAACCCACCACAGAACAGCAGGAGGCCAAGGCAAGAGTACGACGAGAGCAATAGAGCGATGGTTGACACACTGGCTAGAGTGGCCAGAAGAGCTCATGCATGCAGGGCAAAGCTCCTGATCATGGGTGACTTTAACCACAAGGAGATCGATTGGGAGAACTTGGACCCACATGGGGGCCAAGATACATGGAGGGCTAAGATGATGGAGGTGGTACTGGAAAACTTCATGTGCCAACACGTAAGGGACACTACAAGAGAGAGAGGAGAGGATGAACCAGCAAGGCTGGACTTAGTATTCACCTTGAGTAGTGCAGATATCGAGGACATCACATATGAAAGACCCCTTGGGGCCAGTGACCATGTGGTTTTAAGCTTCGAATACACAGTAGAGCTACAAGTGGAGGGAGAAGCAGGAAGGCCAGGACGAATGAAGCCAAACTACAAGAAAGGGGACTACACAGGAATGAGGAACTACCTGAACGGGGTTCAGTGGGACAGAGAACTGGCAGGGAAGCCAGTTAATGAGATGATGGAATATGTAGCAACAAAATGCAAGGAGGCTGAGGAGAGGTTTGTACCCAAGGGTAACAGGAATAATGAAAAAGCCAGGATGAGCCCATGGTTTACCCAAAGGTGCAGGGAGGCAAAAACCAAGTGTGCTAGGGAATGGAAGAAATATAGAAGGCAAAGGACCCAGGAGAATAAGGAGAACAGTCGTAGAGCCAGAAACGAATATGCACAGATAAGAAGGGAGGCCCAAAGACAATATGAAAATGACATAGCAGCGAAAGCCAAATCTGACCCGAAACTGTTGTACAGCCACATCAGGAGGAAAACAACAGTCAAGGACCAGGTAATCAGGCTAAGGAAGGAAGGAGGAGAGACAACAAGAAATGACCGTGAAGTATGTGAAGAACTCAACAAGAGATTCAAAGAAGTGTTCACAGAGGAGACAGAAGGGACTCCAGAAAGACGGAGAGGTGGGGCACACCACCAAGTGCTGGACACAGTGCACACAACCGAGGAAGAAGTGAAGAGGCTTCTGAGTGAGCTAGATACCTCAAAGGCAATGGGGCCAGATAACATCTCCCCATGGGTATTGAGAGAGGGAGCAGAGGCGCTATGTGTACCCCTAACAACAATATTCAATACATCTATCGAAACAGGGAGATTGCCTGAGGCATGGAAGACAGCAAATGTAGTCCCAATCTTTAAAAAAGGAGACAGACATGAAGCATTAAACTACAGACCAGTGTCACTGACATGTATAGTATGCAAAATCATGGAGAAGATTATCAGGAGAAGAGTGGTGGAACACCTAGAAAGGAACGATCTCATCAACAGCAGCCAACATGGTTTCAGGGACGGGAAATCCTGTGTCACAAACCTACTGGAGTTCTATGACATGGTGACAGCAGTAAGACAAGAGAGAGAGGGGTGGGTGGATTGCATTTTCTTGGACTGCAAGAAGGCGTTTGACACAGTTCCACACAAGAGATTGGTGCAAAAACTGGAGGACCAAGCAGGGATAACAGGGAAGGCACTACAATGGATCAGGGAATACTTGTCAGGAAGACAGCAGCGAGTCATGGTACGTGGCGAGGTGTCAGAGTGGGCACCTGTGACCAGCGGGGTCCCGCAGGGGTCAGTCCTAGGACCAGTGCTGTTTCTGGTATTTGTGAACGACATGACGGAAGGAATAGACTCTGAGGTGTCCCTGTTTGCAGATGACGTGAAGTTGATGAGAAGAATTCACTCGATCGAAGACCAGGCAGAACTACAAAGGGATCTGGACAGGCTGCAGACCTGGTCCAGCAATTGGCTCCTGGAGTTCAATCCCACCAAGTGCAAAGTCATGAAGATTGGGGAAGGGCAAAGAAGGCCGCAGACGGAGTACAGTCTAGGGGGTCAGAGACTACAAACCTCACTCAAGGAAAAAGATCTTGGGGTGAGTATAACACCAGGCACATCTCCTGAAGCGCACATCAACCAAATAACTGCTGCAGCATATGGGCGCCTAGCAAACCTCAGAACAGCATTCCGACATCTTAATAAGGAATCATTCAGGACCCTGTACACCGTGTACGTTAGGCCCATATTGGAGTATGCGGCACCAGTTTGGAACCCACACCTAGCCAAGCACGTGAAGAAACTAGAGAAAGTGCAAAGGTTTGCAACAAGACTAGTCCCAGAGCTAAGAGGTATGTCCTACGAGGAGAGGTTAAGGGAAATCAACCTGACGACACTGGAGGACAGGAGAGATAGGGGGGACATGATAACGACATACAAAATACTGAGAGGAATTGACAAGGTGGACAAAGACAGGATGTTCCAGAGATTGGACACAGTAACAAGGGGACACAGTTGGAAGCTGAAGACACAGATGAATCACAGGGATGTTAGGAAGTATTTCTTCAGCCACAGAGTAGTCAGTAAGTGGAATAGTTTGGGAAGCGATGTAGTGGAGGCAGGATCCATACATAGCTTTAAGCAGAGGTATGATAAAGCTCACGGCTCAGGGAGAGTGACCTAGTAGCGATCAGTGAAGAGGCGGGGCCAGGAGCTCGGACTCGACCCCCGCAACCTCAACTAGGTGAGTACACCAGCTGCAAGAAGGTGTATTGGAGCTGTGAATCGACCCCTGCAGTCACATATAGGTGAGCACACACACACATAGTAGCTGTAAGGGGAAGAGGTAGACTTGTAAAGGTGATATTGAATCAGGGGGATGAGAAGGGTTAGGGAAAATCAGGGTCGATCTAAGGGTTCATTTTAGGCAAATAAAGCTAGGGAACAGAGATGGAGCTGTTAACTCAGATGAATGAAAGAGAAGCAAGAACTTTGTTACTTGAAGGATAGTCAAGGGGTCAAACGAAGGGGTGAAACGAAAGGGTAAAATTAAGGGGTGAAATGAAAGGGTTGAATGAAGAGGTAGAAGGAAGGGGTGGAACGAACTAGGTGAGGAGGTAGTGGAGGCTGACACTGTATACGACTTCAGATTAAAGTATGATAGATCCAAAGGGACCAGTTGCCCTCAGCACCGGCCATATCAAGTGCAAAAGGCCCTGGAACTGAGCTCAACTAAACAAAAATATTTCAGTTAGTGTATCTAGGTGATTACACACACACACACATACACACACACACATACACACACACATACACACTCACACATACACATACACACATACACACACACACATACACACACACATACACACACACATACACACACACACATACACACTCACACATACACATACACACATACACACACACACATACACACACACACACACACACAGACCAGATGGGGACACCAGCAAGGAATACACCAACAAGTGTTGGACGACATACATACAGATGAGGAGGAGGTGAAGAAACTGCTAAGGGACATCGATACCTCAAAGGCAATGGGACCGGACAACATCTCCCCGTGGGTCCTTAGAGAGGGAGCAGATATGTTGTGCGTGCCACTTACCACAATCTTCAACACATCCCTGGAAACTGGGCAACTACCTGAGGTATGGAAGACGGCAAATGTAGTTCCCATTTTTAAAAAAGGAGACAGAAAAGAGGCACTAAACTATAGACCTGTGTCATTGACGTGTATAGTATGCAAAATTATGGAGAAGATTATCAGGAGGAGAGTGGTGGAGCACCTGGAACGGAACAGGAGTATAAATGCCAACCAGCATACACACCGAGCATGTCTCCGGAAGCACACATCAATCAGATAACTGCTGCAGCATATGGGCGCCTGGCAAACCTGAGAACAGCATTCCGATACCTTAGTAAGGAATCATTCAAGACACTGTACACCGTGTATGTCAGGCCCATACTGGAGTATGCAGCACCTGTTTGGAACCCGCACTTGATAAAGCACGTCAAGAAACTAGAGAAAGTACAAAGGTTTGCGACAAGGTTAGTTCCAGAGCTAAGGGGAATGTCCTATGAAGAAAGATTAAGGGAAATCGGCCTGACGACACTGGAGGACAGGAGGGTCAGGGGAGACATGATAACGACATATAAAATACTGCGTGGAATAGACAAGGTGGACAAAGACAGGATGTTCCAGGGAGGGGACACAGAAACAAGAGGCCACAATTGGAAGTTGAAGACACAAATGAGTCAGAGAGATAGTAGGAAGTATTTCTTCAGTCATAGAGTTGTAAGGCAGTGGAATAGCCTAGAAAATGACGTAGTGGAGGCAGGAACCATACACAGTTTTAAGACGAGGTTTGATAAAGCTCATGGAGCGGGGAGAGAGAGGGCCTAGTAGCAACCGGTGAAGAGGCGGGGCCAGGAGCTAGGACTCGACCCCTGCAACCACAAATAGGTGAGTACATAGGATGTTCCAGAGAGGGGACACAGAAACAAGGGGTCACAACTGGAAGTTGAAGACTCAGACGAGTCACAGGGATGTTAGGAAGTATTTCTTCAGTCATAGAGTCATCAGGAAGTGGAATAGCCTAGCAAGTGAAGTAGTGGAGGCAGGAACCATACATAGTTTTAAGAAGAGGTGTGACAAAGCTCAGGAAGCAGAGAGGGAGAGGACCTAGTAGCGATCAGTGAAGAGGCGGGGCCAGGAGCTAGGACTCGAACCCTTCAACCTCAACTAGGTAGTACACACACACACACACACACACCAAGTATCTATTGACATGTGTGTTTGTAAAACGGTAACTAGCATATAGGCAGAGGCGGATCTACTGTGAAACTAATGAAGCTTAAGCTCCAGGGCCCCTAACCCCGGAGGGGCCCCAGAAGCCACTTTAGTACACATTGCTTAAAAATTTTGGGTCTGTGTAAGAAAGAGTTTAAAAACAATATTGTGTAAACAAATACAAAATAATTAAAACAAACATTAAAAGGTTATTAGAGTACCATGTAGTCTAGGCGGTGCTGGTTACCATGGTGACCCCGTTACAGTTCAAGCTTCAGGGACCTCCATAACAGCTCAAGCTTCTGGGACCCCCATAACAGTTCATGCTTTATGGATCCCCGTAACAGCTCAAGCTTCAGGGACCCCCTTAACAGTTCAAGTTTTATGGACTCCCGTAACAGTTCAAGCTTCAGGACCCCAAAAATGTAGGTCCAAGACTGCGTACAGACACTTAAAAAAATTACTTATAAAATTTAACTTTCAGAAAATACTTCTCTTAAGAATTCCTCAGAATATTTTTAAGGATTTAAAGATATAAGATTTCTTGTCGAAAACTGACAGATTTTAGGAAGGACAGGCTGGAAAAAACGTAAAGGTGCAATAATCTACAATTATTATATTAGATCTGTTCTGTGTAGTGTATATGTGAAGTGTTATTAGAAATAAAATTTGTATAGATTTTTTTTTTTTTTTTTGGGGGGGGGGGGAAATTAGAGTCTTTTGGCTATATTGTAATTTAAATTTGTTACAGTAAAAAGTTACTTTAGTAACGTAGGGACTTCTGAAAAGTTTTATTTCACTGTGCATTTCCTCTTCTGCATACTTCATTTCAGTCTACTTTTAGCTCAAGATCAGAAAAACCATTTTCAAACTAGTGCCGAATCTCAAAGGTCGTAATGTATTTTTAATTTTCTGACGTCAACATCCGCTCTTCCCTTGACAAATGATTAAACACGAACAATCTCTTCACCTAGACCTTCCTATATATATATATATATATATATATATATATATATATATATATATATATATATATATATATATATATATATATATATATATTTTTATTATCACACTGGCCGATTCCCACCAAGGCAGGGTGGCCCGAAAAAGAAAAACTTTCACCATCATTCACTCCATCACTGTCTTGCCAGAAGGGTGCTTTACACTACAGTTTTTAAACTGCAACATTAACACCCCTCCTTCAGAGTGCAGGCACTGTACTTCCCATCTCCAGGACTCAAGTCCGGCCTGCCGGTTTCCCTGAACCCCTTCATAAATGTTACTTTGCTCACACTCCAACAGCACGTCAAGTATTAAAAACCATTTGTCTCCATTCACTCCTATCAAACACGCTCACGCATGCCTGCTGGAAGTCCAAGCCCCTCGCACACAAAACCTCCTTTACCCCCTCCCTCCAACCTTTCCTAGGCCGACCCCTACCCCGCCTTCCTTCCACTACAGACTGATACACTCTTGAAGTCATTCTGTTTCGCTCCATTCTCTCTACATGTCCGAACCACCTCAACAACCCTTCCTCAGCCCTCTGGACAACAGTTTTGGTAATCCCGCACCTCCTCCTAACTTCCAAACTACGAATTCTCTGCATTATATTCACACCACACATTGCCCTCAGACATGACATCTCCACTGCCTCCAGCCTTCTCCTCGCTGCAACATTCATCACCCATGCTTCACACCCATATAAGAGCGTTGGTAAAACTATACTCTCATACATTCCCCTCTTTGCCTCCAAGGACAAAGTTCTTTGTCTCCACAGACTCCTAAGTGCACCACTCACTCTTTTCCCCTCATCAATTCTATGATTCACCTCATCTTTCATAGACCCATCCGCTGACACGTCCACTCCCAAATATCTGAATACATTCACCTCCTCCATACTCTCTCCCTCCAATCTGATATTCAATCTTTCATCACCTAATCTTTTTGTTATCCTCATAACCTTACTCTTTCCTGTATTCACCTTTAATTTTCTTCTTTTGCACACCCTACCAAATTCATCCACCAATCTCTGCAACTTCTCTTCAGAATCTCCCAAGAGCACAGTGTCATCAGCAAAGAGCAGCTGTGACAACTCCCACTTTGTGTGTGATTCTTTATCTTTTAACTCCACGCCTCTTGCCAAGACCCTCGCATTTACTTCTCTTACAACCCCATCTATAAATATATTAAACAACCACGGTGACATCACACATCCTTGTCTAAGGCCTACTTTTACTGGGAAATAATTTCCCTCTTTCCTACATACTCTAACTTGAGCCTCACTATCCTCGTAAAAACTCTTCACTGCTTTCAGTAACCTACCTCCTACACCATACACTTGCAACATCTGCCACATTGCCCCCCTATCCACCCTGTCATACGCCTTTTCCAAATCCATAAATGCCACAAAGACCTCTTTAGCCTTATCTAAATACTGTTCACTTATATGTTTCACTGTAAACACCTGGTCCACACACCCCCTACCTTTCCTAAAGCCTCCTTGTTCATCTGCTATCCTATTCTCCGTCTTACTCTTAATTCTTTCAATAATAACTCTACCATACACTTTACCAGGTATACTCAACAGACTTATCCCCCTATAATTTTTGCACTCTCTTTTATCCCCTTTGCCTTTATACAAAGGAACTATGCATGCTCTCTGCCAATCCCTAGGTACCTTACCCTCTTCCATACATTTATTAAATAATTGCACCAACCACTCCAAAACTATATCCCCACCTGCTTTTAACATTTCTATCTTTATCCCATCAATCCCGGCTGCCTTACCCCCTTTCATTTTACCTACTGCCTCACGAACTTCCCCCACACTCACAACTGGCTCTTCCTCACTCCTACAAGATGTTATTCCTCCTTGCCCTATACACGAAATCACAGCTTCCCTATCTTCATCAACATTTAACAATTCCTCAAAATATTCCCTCCATCTTCCCAATACCTCTAACTCTCCATTTAATAACTCTCCTCTCCTATTTTTAACTGACAAATCCATTTGTTCTCTAGGCTTTCTTAACTTGTTAATCTCACTCCAAAACTTTTTCTTATTTTCAACAAAATTTGTTGATAACATCTCACCCACTCTCTCATTTGCTCTCTTTTTACATTGCTTCACCACTCTCTTAACCTCTCTCTTTTTCTCCATATACTCTTCCCTCCTTGCATCACTTCTACTTTGTAAAAACTTCTCATATGCTAACTTTTTCTCCCTTACTACTCTCTTTACATCATCATTCCACCAATCGCTCCTCTTCCCTCCCGCACCCACTTTCCTGTAACCACAAACTTCTGCTGAACACTCTAACACTACATTTTTAAACCTACCCCATACCTCTTCGACCCCATTGCCTATGCTCTCATTAGCCCATCTATCCTCCAATAGCTGTTTATATCTTACCCTAACTGCCTCCTCTTTTAGTTTATAAACCTTCACCTCTCTCTTCCCTGATGCTTCTATTCTCCTTGTATCCCATCTACCTTTTACTCTCAGTGTAGCTACAACTAGAAAGTGATCTGATATATCTGTGGCCCCTCTATAAACATGTACATCCTGAAGTCTACTCAACAGTCTTTTATCTACCAATACATAATCCAACAAACTACTGTCATTTCGCCCTACATCATATCTTGTATACTTATTTATCCTCTTTTTCTTAAAATATGTATTACCTATAACTAAACCCCTTTCTATACAAAGTTCAATCAAAGGGCTCCCATTATCATTTACACCTGGCACCCCAAACTTACCTACCACACCCTCTCTAAAAGTTTCTCCTACTTTAGCATTCAGGTCCCCTACCACAATTACTCTCTCACTTGGTTCAAAGGCTCCTATACATTCACTTAACATCTCCCAAAATCTCTCTCTCTCCTCTGCATTCCTCTCTTCTCCAGGTGCATACACGCTTATTATGACCCACTTCTCGCATCCAACCTTTACTTTAATCCACATAATTCTTGAATTTACACATTCATATTCTCTTTTCTCCTTCCATAACTGATCATTCAACATTACTGCTACCCCTTCCTTTGCTCTAACTCTCTCAGATACTCCAGATTTAATCCCATTTATTTCCCCCCACTGAAACTCCCCTACCCCCTTCAGCTTTGTTTCGCTTAGGGCCAGGACATCCAACTTCTTTTCATTCATAACATCAGCAATCATCTGTTTCTTGTCATCCGCACTACATCCACGCACATTTAAGCATCCCAGTTTTATAAAGTTTTTCTTCTTCTCTTTTTTAGTAAATGTCTACAGGAGAAGGGGTTACTAGCCCATTGCTCCCGGCATTTTAGTCGCCTCATACGACACGCATGGCTTACGGAGGAAAGATTCTTTTCCACTTCCCCATGGACAATAGAAGAAATAAAGAAGAACAAGAGCTATTTAGAAAAAGGAGAAAAACCTAGATGTATGTATATATATATGCATGTGCGTGTCTGTGAAGTGTGACCAAAGTGTAAGTAGGAGTAGCAAGATATCCCTGTTATCTAGCGTGTTTATGAGACAGAAAAAGAAATATATATATATATATATATATATATATATATATATATATATATATATATATATATGTATATTAATAATAATCTGACAATTCTGTAAACGAACGAATTACTCTATATTGAAGAATAACGAGTCTAGTAAGAAATGCTGTGCATTCATGGCTTCTAAAGTCAGAGCTGCTTGCAATACAGATCACGTAAATCAGAGCACGCACTCAGCACGCCACTCAGCACGCCACTCAAAACACCCCGCTAACGATTTTTTTCTGCTGATACTGTAAGCATTTAATTATCTGCAAGTTCAAGAAAGTAGCAAAAAAAAAAAGATGTCTTATTCCGGAGCTTAGCATGTAAGGAGTCAGACATTGGGAACATTATATAGTAACAACTCACGCACTACGAATTCCTCCCTGCTTATTGCACTCAAAGCATTGCGCAGTGCGGTATATTACCTTATAAGTTCTGTACACTGTTTACTTAGAGATGTTTATATATACATCGAGAAGTATACATCTCTCGGTGTAGATATAAACATCTCTACGTACGCAACTCTTGGCACATATACACTTTGTGTGTGTGTGTGTGTGTGTGTGTGTGTGTGTGTGTGTGTGTGTGTGTGTGCGTGCGCGCGTGTACTCACCTAGTTGAGGTTGCAGGGGTCAAGTCCAAGCTCCTGGCCCCGCCTCTTCACTGGTCACTACTAGGTCACTCTCC
The DNA here is from genome assembly GCF_038502225.1 of Cherax quadricarinatus. NCBI lineage: Eukaryota > Metazoa > Arthropoda > Malacostraca > Decapoda > Parastacidae > Cherax > Cherax quadricarinatus. The sequence goes on from NW_027198166.1 coordinate 12,129, forward strand.
CTGAACCTTGAGCTTTATCATACCTCTGCTTAAAGCTATGTATGAATCCTGCCTCCACTACATCGCTTCCCAAACTATTCCACTTTCTGACTACTCTGTGGCTGAAGAAATACCTCCTAACATCCCTGTGATTCATCTGTGTCTTCAACTTCCAACTGTGTCCCCTTGTTGCTGTGTCCCATCTCTGGAACATCCTGTCTTTGTCCACCTTGTCAATTCCTCTCAGTATTTTGTGTGTCGTTATCATGTCCCCCCTATCTCTCCTGTGTGTGTGTGTGTGTGTGTGTGTGTGTGTGTGTGTGTGTGTGTGTGTGTGTGTGTGTGTGTGAACTCGCTGCTATATGATGTAAGGTGCCTCGATCGTATCTGTTTTTAAAGTTTTGTACTATTATATCCTTTCCCAGAGCGAGTCACTGTTTTAACACTCAGACGATATAAAAGTAATCTTGATATGTCTGTTACTGATGAAAGTGCACAGTTACATCTATGAGAGAGAGAGAGAGAGAGAGAGAGAGAGAGAGAGAGAGAGAGAGAGAGAGAAAGTGCAGTTCGTGAAGTGGAGGCAGGGAGAACCATAAATTTTACGAGCGTCAAAGCAGTCAGGATGTGTTAGGACCAGTGCAAGGAGTTGGGATGAGAGTGACGCTGTCACTCTCATTGTACCTTATGCTACTCTCACATTATGTCTTTTTTAGAAGCTAGAATTAAAATCATCACTTTGTTTATGATAGTGTTAATGGGGCTGAGTATGGTAATGTGTGTATGGATCTGTGTTAATGATACTGCACTGTATGACACGGGGGAAAGAAGAGACAGATGAACATACGTGGTCATAAAATGCTTTTGGAGCACATTTTTCAAAAGCCAAGAGTAAAATACATTTCCTCTTTGTTTCCTCTTAATTTATCGCCAAGTATCTGAGTTACTACACGTGGTATATTTTCTTTCGCTATCCTTATCACATGTCTGTAATAACAAGAGGAGATTATCTTAGAGGAAGCTCTAAAACCGTGCGGATCCTTCGGCACAATCAGTGATGGAGACTCCATCCTCCGTCCGATGATTACAAGTTCCATCGCGTTAATGCAAAGTCAAGAGTATACCTTTGTATTCCTAGAGTGAATTTACTTATTTCCAGAACATATTTACAAAGTTCCAACACGTTCTAACAATTTTTCATAACTTATTTACAAAGTTTTGAATGGAAGAATTAAATAAAAAATTCCCAATCAAATGTCCTATTGGGAAAATGCCCTTAATGTCTTCCTAGGATGCAAAACAATATGAATATATTTGCAAAATCGAATGAAAAGTAGGAAATGAATAATGACTATAAACATTCAAGACATCGAGGAGATAATGAACTAATTGCTAAAGATATGATGGAATTTAATACTGATATGTTAAATAGAGAATTTGCTGCAAGTTCAGAATAGGTGAACGTAACAGATGGTGCTATAAAAAAAATTAAAAAGTTCCCTCCAAGGTTGTTTAACCTCATATTCTCGGACTGCCTATGGAAACCTCTCAACATCATACACACATTCAAGAATAGGTATGACAGGAGGATAAAAACTGAAGCATAAACCCTACAAACGTAACTCGTTCACCATGAACACACAAGCATTACGCTTCACTGCCAGGTAATGCAATTTATCCAGCTTCACAAATGAAACCATAATAACCAAATTTAATATAAAGCTATAAAAAACTTTATGCCACTGAAATGCTAATTACCTTGAGAATAAAATCAAAATTATCCAGTTATACACTGAAATTTAGGTAAAGCCGTTAATAATTATTTCCTCATAGTCTTAACGACAATTATGCAATTATATTTACCATTAAAATAGGATTTCTCTTGTCAGCTTAATAATTTCGAATTATGCGAAAATGATCAAATTCCGTATATAAGTTAGCAAACTAGACTAATAGCGCTTACTATTAAGGATGCATCAAATAAGTAGAATTTCTGTTTTCAGTGTAAATAATGAGTGGTCGAAATTTAATTGGCCACTCTGTCCCGGCCATTAGAGTAATGCATTCACTATGTCCGGGATCCCACTGGGGTCAGAATGATTAACCTGAGAGTATTAAAGGGAAGGAGGGAAGAAGGGAAGAAAAGAATTAGATGAGGGAAGTGAGGGAAGAGGAGAGTTTGGGAAGACGCAGGATAGAGTATGAGAGATGAAATGAATGAAATGGGGAGAGAATAAAGAGATGTGTAAAGGTAGGTAAACAGAGAGAAAGATAGAGAGAGAGATATCTTGGAGGATATTCACCAGTGGAAACAATTCCACCTCTCCAACAACAGGGAAAAAGACTATCGTTATCAGCAATCAAGACAATGATAACCGACTTACATACAACTTAGCTGTCAAATTGCCAGTCTCAAATTCAGTTAGTCACTTGCCATAGATATCTGGTAGAACTGAAGGCTGTTGGAGGCGACTTTAAGAAAGGACAATTTTCATCTCTTTTATAATCTCTGAACAGAAGCAAGTCTGTGAACTCAAAATTACTTTCCGGTGTTGATGATCAAGAACCATCGCCTCACCTAACAGTGAGACGATGGTGTATGGCTCTTGATTTAAGTTGATAAGACACGTGAGCAACAGGTATCTTTATTCCTGAACGTTTCGGAAAAAAGATGCTTGACTGTTGCACATGTGTCGTACTTATCAACTTGCCGGTATTGTTTACCATTATCATATTCACCTTGATTTAAATTGGAACTACCCTCTCCTTCCTCGAAGCAACGTGTGTGTGTGTGTGTGTGTGTGTGTGTGTGTGTGTGTGTGTGTGTGTGTGTGTGTGTGTGTGTGTGTGTGTGTGTGTGTGTGTGTGTGTGTGTGTGTGTGTGTGTGTGTGTGTGTGTGTGTGTGTGTGTGTGTGTGTGTGTGTGTGTGTGTGTGTGTGTGTGTGTGTGTGTGTGTGTGTGTGTGTGTGTGTGTGTGTGTGTGTGTGTGTGTGTGTGTGTGTGTGTGTGTGTGTGTATGTGTGTGTGTGTGTGTGTGTGTGTGTGTGTGTGTGTGTGTGTGTGTGTGTGTACTCACCTATTTGTACTCACCTATTTGTGGTTGCAGGGGTCGAGTCTTAGCTCCTGGCCCCGCCTCTTCACCGGTTGCTACTGGGCCCTCTCTCTCCCCGCTCCATGAGCTTTATCAAACCTCGTCTTAAAACTGTGTATGGTTCCTGCCTCCACTACGTCATTTTCTAGGCTATTCCACTGCCTTACAACTCTATGACTGAAGAAATACTTCCTAATATCTCTCTGACTCATTTGTGTCTTCAACTTCCAATTGTGGCCTCTTGTTTCTGTGTCCCCTCCCTGGAACATCCTGTCTTTGTCCACCTTGTCTATTCCACGCAGTATTTTATATGTCGTTATCATGTCTCCCCTGACCCTCCTGTCCTCCAGTGTCGTCAGGCCGATTTCCCTTAATCTTTCTTCATAGGACATTCCCCTTAGCTCTGGAACTAACCTTGTCGCAAACCTTTGTACTTTCTCTAGTTTCTTGACGTGCTTTATCAAGTGCGGGTTCCAAACAGGTGCTGCATACTCCAGTATGGGCCTGACATACACGGTGTACAGTGTCTTGAACGATTCCTTACTAAGGTATCGGAATGCTGTTCTCAGGTTTGCCAGGCGCCCATATGCTGCAGCAGTTATCTGATTGATGTGTGCTTCCGGAGACATGCTCGGTGTTATACTCACCCCAAGATCTTTCTCCTTGAGTGAGGTTTGCAGTCTTTGGCCACCTAGCCTATACTCTGTCTGTGGTCTTCTGTGCCCTTCCCCTATCTTCATGACTTTGCATTTGGCAGGATTAAATTCGAGAAGCCATTTGCTGGACCAGGTGTCCAGTCTGTCCAGGTCTCTTTGAAGTCCTGCCTGGTCCTCATCAGATTTAATTCTCCTCATTAACTTCACATCATCTGCAAACAGGGACACTTCTGAGTCTAACCCTTCCATCATGTCGTTCACATATACCAAAAATAGCACTGGTCCTAGGACCGACCCCTGTGGGACCCCGCTCGTCACAGGTGCCCACTGTGATACATCATTACGTACCATGACTCGTTGTTGCCTCCCTGTCAGGTATTCTCTGATCCATTGCAGTGCCCTTCCTGTTATATGCGCCTGATGCTCTAGCTTCTGCACTAATCTCTTGTGAGGAACTGTGTCAAAGGCCTTCTTGCAGTCCAAGAAGATGCAATCAACCCACCCCTCTCTCTCGTGTCTTACTTCTGTTATTTTATCATAAAACTCCAGAAGGTTTGTGACACAGGATTTGCCTTCCGTGAATCCGTGCTGGTTGGCATTTATACTCTTGTTCCGTTCCAGGTGCTCCACCACTCTCCTCCTGATAATCTTCTCCATAATTTTGCATACTATACACGTCAATGACACAGGTCTATAGTTTAGTGCCTCTTTTCTGTCTCCTTTTTTAAAAATGGGAACTACATTTGCCGTCTTCCATACCTCAGGTAGTTGCCCAGTTTCCAGGGACGTGTTGAAGATTGTGGTAAGTGGCACGCACAACATATCTGCTCCCTCTCTAAGGACCCACGGGGAGATGTTGTCCGGTCCCATTGCCTTTGAGGTATCGATGTCCCTTAGCAGTTTCTTCACCTCCTCCTCATCTGTATGTATGTCGTCCAACACTTGTTGGTGTATTCCTTGCTGGTGTCCCCATCTGGTCTGTCCCCCCAGAGTCCTTCCTGTCTCTACTGTAAATACTTCCTTAAATCTCGTGTTGAGCTCCTCACATACCTCTTGATCGTTTCTTGTGAGTTCTCCACCTTCTTTCCTCAGCCTTATCACCTGGTCCTTGACTGTTGTCTTCCTCCTAATGTGGCTATACAGCAGTTTCGGGTCAGATTTGACTTTCGATGCTATGTCGTTTTCATACTGTCGCTGGGCCTCCCTCCTTATCTGTGCATACTCGTTTCTGGCTCTTCTACTAATCTCCTTGTTTTCCTGGGTCCTATGCCTCCTGTACCTTTTCCATTCTCTGTTGCACTTAGTTTTTGCCTCCCTACACCTTCGGGTAAACCAAGGACTCGTTTTGGTCTTCCTATTATTTCTGTTTCCCTTGGGAACAAAACTTTCCTCTGCCTCCTTGCACTTTGTTGCCACATATTCCATCATCTCGTTTACTGATTTTCCTACCATTTCTCTGTCCCACTGAACCTCCTGCAGGAAGTTTCTCATACCTGTGTAGTCCCCCCTTTTATAGTTTGGCCTGTCCCCTTCAGTTCCTGTTACCTTCTCCACTTGTAACTCTACTATATAATCAAAACTCAGAACCACGTGATCGCTAGCTCCAAGGGGCCTCTCGTAAGTGATGTCCTCAATGTCTGAACTGCTCAGGGTGAACACAAGATCCAGTCTTGCTGGCTCATCCTCCCCTCTCTCTCTGGTTGTGTCCCTGACATGTTGATGCATGAGGTTTTCAAGTACCACATCCATCATCTTGGCTCTCCATGTTTCGGGACCCCCATGTGGCTCCAGGTTTTCCCAGTCGATCTCCCTGTGGTTGAAATCGCCCATTACCAGTAACTTTGCTCTGCTCGAGTGAGCTCTTCTTGCCACCTCAGCCAGTGTGTCCACCATCACCCTGTTGTTTTCTTCGTACTCCTCTCTTGGCCTCCTGCAGTTGTGTGTGTGTGTGTGTGTGTGTGTGTGTGTGTGTGTGTGTGTGTGTGTGTGTGTGTGTGTGTGTGTGTGTGTGTGTGTGTGTGTGTGTGTGTGTGTGTGTGTGTGTGTGTGTGTGTGTGTGTGTGTGTGTGTGTGTGTGTGTGTGTGTGTGTGTGTACTCACCTATTTGTACTCACCTACTTGTGGTTGCAGGGGTCGAGTCACAGCTCCTGGCCCCGCCTCTTCACTGATTGCTACTAGGTCCTCTCTCTCCCTGCCCCATGACCTTTATCATACCTCGCCTTAAAACTATGTATGGTTCCTGCCTCCACTACATCACTTTCTAGGCTATTCCACGGCCTGACTACTCTATGACTGAAGAAATACTTCCTAACATCCCTTTGATTCATCTGAGTCTTCAACTTCCAATTGTGACCTCTTGTGTCTGTGTCCCATCCCTGGAACATCCTGTCTTTGTCCACCTTGTCTATTCCGCGCAATATTTTGTATGTCGTTATCATGTCTCCCCTGACCCTCCTGTCCTCCAGTGTCGTCAGGCCGATTTCCCTCAACCTTTCTTCGTAGGACAATCCCCGTAGCTCTGGCACTAGTCTTGTTGCAAACCTTTGCACTTTCTCTAATTTCTTGACGTGCTTGACCAGGTGTGGGTTCCAAACTGGTGCTGCATACTCCAGTATGAGCCTGACGTACACGGTGTACAGAGTCTTGTACGATTCCTTACTGAGGTATCGGAACGCTATCCGTAGGTTTGCCAGGCGCCCGTATGCTGCAGCAGTTATCTGGTTGATGTGCGCCTCAGGAGATATGCTCGGTGTTATACTCACCCTAAGATCTTTTTCCTTGAATGAGGTTTGTAGTCTTTGGCCACCTAGACTGTACTCTGTCTGAGGTCTTCTTTGCCCTTCCCTGATCCTTATGACTTTGCATTTGGCAGGGTTAAACTCAAGGAGCCAGTTGCTGGACCAGGCTTGTAGCCTGTCCAGGTCTTTTTGTAGTCCTGCCTGATCCTCATCCGATTTGATTATTCTCATCAACTTCACGTCATCTGCGAACAGGGACACTTCAGAGTCTATTCCTTCCATCATGTCGTTCACAGATACCAAAACAGCACTGGTCCTAGGACTGACCCCTGTGGGACCCCGCTATATATATATATATATATATATATATATATATATATATATATATATATATATATATATATATATATATATATATATATAGAGAGAGAGAGAGAGAGAGAGAGAGACAGAGAGAGAGAGAGAGAGAGAGAGAGAGAGTCTATTTCGAGACATTACCCTCCCCATTGCTGTTTGAAATATTGACATATTCAAGAGTGTTAAGACCCTCATTATAAGTATAGAGAGAATGACACTGAGGGCAAACACAGTACCAATACAATCGAACATGGTATCAGAATACCTTGTGTACATTCAATACATCGAGTCCTTGTAGTTAAGTTCATTGTGCGATTGCTCCTATCATAACATCTAAGTTTCTAAATATTCAATAATTTAAACTTTTTTTTTTTTTGTTGCTTTTCAGGCACGGAAATTATTTTATTTTAGTTGTTAAATAATAAGTTAAAAAAAATAATAATCTCTATTTTGCATTAATTAAGCAACTTTTGTTTTCTTTATGGCCTACTCCACATTCTGTTAGTCTTGCCTCCCTGTGGAAGCTGCCACGAACTCCAAGGCCACCTTTTCCTTCCCTCTGCATCCTTACAATTTTTCTCCCTGTGTGAGTCCCTAAAAGTTGATGTAATATGCCGAACTCTGGGGAAGGTCCTCGCCTCCCATCTAATATTAATAACTTTTTGTTTTTGTTTCTTCCGCCTCTTCATAAAGTCTCTCACTTAAGACTCTTGAATAAATGTATATAAAAGATTAGATAAGACGAAAAACAAACATGGTAGAGACAGCTGGACTTGTTTTTTTGAAGGAAGATTGGTCGGATCCATCAGTAAAATATACGAGACATCTAAGTAAATAGATGGAGAATAACTAAATTTATTGCAATATATGTGTTTATATATGTATCAGTGTGTTAGTGTACACAAGTATACACAGAGGATGCACAAAGATTATCTCCTACTCTGATGTCTGTGTCAATAGAACGCAACAAGCGGCTATTACAAGAACTTCGGGAAAATCCCGGATATTTGGAAGTCATCTTGGCTTGCATAACGACCTGATGTTAGTGTTTAATTTCCGTTCAGGACAGAGGAGAGATAGAGAGAGAGAGAGAGAGAGAGAGAGAGAGAGAGAGAGAGAGAGAGAGAGAGAGAGAGAGAGAGACACTAACAGGGAAGGAAGAAGTTACTAGTTTCTAAATAAACTTGTTGACAGACAATTTACCCTTTTATGTGTACTCATCTAGCTGTGGCTGCAGGGGGGTCGATTCACAGCTCCTGGCCCCCGTGTTTGTGTGCATGTGTGTGTGTAATGATGTCAAAAATCAGTAACGTGTTCATTACAACTGATTTGCTTAGAAAGCAGAAATGTTGGTGCCCAGTTTCAAGACCCACAATTTGCCCCTGCACAATCCATGGGTATGAGCTGCATAATAAACATACCAAACTAAAACTTTGATTCATCAGTAAAGAAATTCTACATTGTTTAAAGGCACTTTGAAGAAGAATTGAAAACTAGCTATGCAGCTTGAGATTTTATTTTATTGCAGTCTTGAGCAAAGATGATAATATTAAAGATGGTAATATTACTAATAATAATAAACAATAAATAATAATAATCAAAATAATAACAAAAGTAATGAAAATAATAATACCAGCAAAAACAATAATGACAACTACAACAATAGAAGCAAAAAATCCTAAATAACGACAACAACTACAACAATAGAAGCAACAAATCCTAAATAACGACAACAACTACAACAATAGAAGCAACAAATCCTAAATAACGACAACAACTACAACAATAGAAGCAACAAATCCTAAATAACGACAACAACTACAACAATAGAAGCAGCAAATCCTAAATAACGACAACAACTACAACAATAGAACTAACAAATCCTACACAAAGAATGTAATGTTGCAAGAACTTTAGGTTCAGATCAATATATAATCCCCATCATTGATCATAGGTATGTAAAGTCTAGCTCTATAATCAAACCCTGAGATAAAGGTCGCAACGAGAGAAAATAACGTCCCAAAAATGGCGAGCTAGTTTACTGGTGTGGGCGTGGAGGCAATATCCCATTAGCTCTTGCTGTGGCTGAGATAACACCAGATGTGAGAGAAGCTATTTTTTATGTGCATCGGAGGTTAAGGAGAGGATGGTGTTTTTTTTTGTAGTTGACTGTATTTGTTTTGGTGTGCGTGTGTGTGTGTGTGTGTGTGTGTGTGTGTGTGTGTGTGTGTGTGTGTGTGTGTGTGTGTGTGTACAGAATGGTAACATGCCTTATTGCTCCTATTAATATGGGTTTACCGACCCCACAATAACATTTACACAATGCATGTACAGTATATACTTCGATACAAATTATCTTGACTTAGATAAATAATATGAAAGTAGATCTCATTCAGCACGAAACTGTAAACTGATTGGAATCTATAAAAAATAAATCTCCCGTATGAGTATATCCCTTAAATAAATTTAGTGATACCCGTAATTTATTGTGAGATCCTGACGTCCCTTCACCTAAACTCTCTGGAGAAGAGAAGAAAAATTCTCCATAATTTACATTTACCGAATTCTTCAGAGATTGTTTCAAAATCTGAACACCGAAATTAGTCCTTACTAGAGCAAGATAATTCAATAAGTGCAAAATTCCCAGGAGTTTTCGACCTTTTCTTCTCATGAGAGGAATTACCTACCAACCTCTAGGTGTCTTTAAGAGGAAACTTAAGTTCCTAAAGTTAGTACCTGATCAGACCAACTGTGGTGTCTACGATGGAATGTGTGCAGCTAGAACAAACAGCATAGTTAATCAGACTCTCAACCAGGAGGCGATCCCCACAAACGACTACAGGTAAACTACATTCAAACTGGTCCCAGAAAACGCCAATTCAACATAGAAAATGTCCCAAAAGGATTTATTACCAATATTCTTTCATTCAAATCATTAAATATTTTCTTTGAACCTGTTCAAAAGATGTGTTGGCAACAGTTGATTAAACTGACACAATTGAACTTACAGAATAATGTAATGTTGAAAAGAAATATAAAATCCCTGTATTGTTGAAATAAACACGGCTTTGTGGTTTATTTTTTGAATATTTTATTGCCCGCTCTCTCTAACTCTCTCTCTTTCTCTCTCTCTCCTCGCCTCTACCAGCGTCAAGACCAACATCAAGGTCGTAATTTTCCCAGCTGGAGCGTTTTATTCGTCTCGCGAGAACATTCGTCAAAGTCTCAGAACGAGCAAATGGCGATTTATATTTCTTTGTCTTATTTTATACGGTAGGAGCAGCTTACACACACACACACACAAAAGTGTTTATCAAGAAGTGTCTTTGACAACCAGTAACTACTACTACTACTACACACTTCGACAAGTGTCGCCCACGCGTTTCAACAAACTACAACTGATCAATGGATTATCAAAATAATCACTGCATATCTACAGATGAAACGAAAACAACCCGTACAACCCAGTGTTCAATATACAACCTTGAAGATACATACCTAAATCCGCGAAGAAAATATATAGGCATAACCTCATTCCTAATGAAAAGAATGAGTTTCAAAAGTTAGTTTTCACATATATGCTTTAATGTAAAAACTGGTCTTACATATCTCCAACCATTCCTAAATCTTGTTAATTTCTATGAAATTATATTTCTCCCTTATCCCTAACTCTTTTAATAATGATTATCACATATGATTTGTTCAGTATACTCAGTAGACTTATTTCCCTGTAGTTCTTACACTCTCTCTTGCCCTTTATTTTCCCTTATACAAAGAAACTATGAATGGCCTTTGCCGTTCCTTAGAATGTTTCACTTCTTTCATGGGCTGAACAAATATACCAAGCACTCTAAAACTGTATCTACACCTGCTTTTATCATCATTGACTTTATTTAGGTTATCCCAGCTGCTTTAACTAATTTCATTCTAACTTCTGCTTCAGGCATTACACTAAAGACAAATTCCTTGAAACTAGTAAAGGTCTTATAATCCAAGTAACTGTATCTAGCCTTCTGAGCTCCGGATCAAACCTGATAACCCCTTCATTTTTTCCATACTAATTAAAAATATACACATTCAAGAAATCGAGAGAGAGCACGACCAAAACAATCATTCTCTTAATGGTTATTTGCCCAAGTTGTCCAGAGCTCTCTTAATTATGTCTCCCAGAACTTTCACGTTTAATTGGGCCGTGTAACGATGCTCACACAAAAGTTGAGACTTGGAAGCATCAAATTAACGAAAAGCAACTATTTTTTTTAGCCTATTAAGATAACTTGACGATGGTTCCATTGTAAATGACACTACGTGCATAGCGAATCTTTATTTACATTGTTTTTTCCCCTCTGTAGGCGGAACGTAATACATATTTTTTTTACGTTTTTTTTTCCACTTCCAGCAAGGTGATCATTGGGGAGCACTAAACCTATAGGGTTTAGCGCTCTGGAAGGCATTCAGGCTTACTTGAAGGAATTGGAGATCCAGTTCCCTAGATCAAGTGCTCCTCACCAGCATCAAGGAAGCTCCCTTGATGGGCCAACAAGGTGATAACCTTCATACATATTGTAGAGGAATCTTTTGCCGATATTTCGGTCCGTCCTGAACCATTATCAAGCCACAACTTAACAATGACCCTGAACGAATCAGTACGTCGTTATAATGTTTACTTTCCAATTTGTGGCTTAGTTGTGAGTTGTGGCAGCCACGGAACTGTGACTTATTATAATTTGTATATTATAAACAGGCGCTGAACCCGTATGGGTGATACTGCACAATATTCTGAAAGAACTGTACCAAAATAAAATTGCCTTTTAATTTATATGCATGAAGAGGCTAATATTTGAAGTCTTTTTTGTGACATTCCTCTAGAAGAATAAAAATTACAATTCCCTGGTTATAACAATTTAGACTTAAACCACAAATTAGAGATAAACGAAAATGAATTATGGGCTCTTCTTGAACCATGAAAAAAGTCGATAATAATCCAGAATAGAACGAAACGCCGTTATAATTTCTGCTCCAATTTGCTAGTTGTGAATGTTCTTGGACATTCTTCTCTGCAACCGCGCAGCGAATGTTAGCAATCGTCATGTCTCCACCATAACAACAATCCGCCAGCTGTATAATTGGAATCTCTTGGAGGGAGGTACACAATACACTGAATATGTGGGAACACTCTCAGGCTCAACACACACACTGTCAATTGTCTACAGCCCTCACCGGACCTTGTTGTACAAGACTGCAAAGATGGAGCCCAGCCCTTAGATCCATTATGTCTCTCTTTAATCTCTTCTGACTACCTTCCTCAGGATGGCATGGGGTGCATAATAAAACAATCAAACTAACTGCCAAGCCTTGCAATGGGGGATGCACAGCATTTAGTTTGTTATTATATCGGCACTATTTTTTTTAATGTTTTCTGCCGCTGCTAAGATTAGTTGTTCCCATAAACTCCTTCCTGGAACTAGAGGAAAATAAAGTAACTAAATTTATGTAAATGCTTCGATAGGTTAGCTATATTAGGCTATTTTTTATTGTATGTGAATTTAAGATTTGGTTCCTAGGTTAATTTGAGTGCAAAAACGAATAGTGGTAAATGAAGACAAGAGGTGAAATAGAATCCTGTTAAACATTTTGAGCTCTTGAAGGATTACTGGTATTCTCTTTCTTTCTCATGAACTCACAAGATTAGAGACAATTGTTGAACACTTAATGTAGCATACAGATACAGTTACACCAGCGACAGAATATCACTCAAAACTAAAACTAATGCGTCAAATCTATTGTAACCATCACTGTCCAGTGCACTAGGGGAAGCCTATTAGGATCAAAAGACCATTAGGTAAACCATCATTTACTGCCTTACGTCAACATTGGAAATCCACAGACTACACAACAGACGTGAGCTCACTCGCTGTGTTATCCTGTCGATCCAACACCATGGAGGCGGCCACAGTATCGTTTCTGTACATCATCAAAGACAATGTTTCAAAACATTGACTTTAATTTCACTTGTGTTAATTTGATGTTTCAGCATCACAAGTTATGATTTGGTTTTCTGATTTTACAGACTGACTGGTGAAATAACGTAACTCTGAAACCTCTCGTTAAGAAACATTCCCGATAACAGTGCTGATTTTTATCTTCGTTATGATATATATAATGTATATAATTTTCGTGTCACACTAGTCAGACAACAAAAGCTCTGGGGTTTGTTATCGAATGAAATAAACGTCATTTGACAATTAATGAACCCCCAGAGGATAATATTATAATTAATCTTGTGTCATCTCATTAAATCCCACCGATGGTCTCATTAATAATTGGAACCTAAGTAATTTTTTGAAGGTACATTATTAGCCGTGGCTTAAGCGCATATAACCCTAATATTTTTCTTTTTTATCCACTTTCCTAATGTAATTCCTTAGTTTTAACACTTCCAAATTAGAAAAAAACATTTTTTGACCAAGTCAGTGACTTATTTGACAGAGCTCTGTACATAGCGAAGCGTCACATAGAATGTTTTCTCTTCGACTGTCTTTCATTTATTGTAAAACTTGATGACTTATGCACAGAATATAGCTTGATAATCCTAGTTAGCAAGAATCAGTCGCCAAGGCAGCAGTGCTTAAGTGTGAGCAATATAGACGACTGCTTGGGTTTATATGAGGAAGTATAATTAACAAATATCATTGGATTATATTACAACTTAGTTCAATCTTGGTTAGGCCTTGTTTAGATTTTGTGACTCGGTTCCGGTCTCCATATTGCAGAATGGATATAAATGAATTGGAAAACATATGCACAGGAAGATGAAAGGATACTCCTTTGAATTATGAATCTACCCAATGAGTATAGATTGAGAGCAGTACACCTATTCTCTTTAGAACGAAATAGAATAAAGAGAGATGTGATTAAGGTATACAGTGGGACGTAAGTAAAAATGTAGATCTAAATTAGGCTCTGAACCTAATCATGAATTAACTTGAAATAATGGATTTCAGCTGGATATACTCAGATATAGTAAACACATATTAGAGCTTTAATTTAGCAACATACTTGTAGACTAGCATAATAATTATATTTCCCCTCATGTAAACAGAACATCGTAAACATCAGTAATAGGAATACAACCATTATTGTGTTTTGAACGTACCACTTCGTCAGCGTATTTAAGGACTTTGTAAAAACTATGAAAACTATATATTCTGAACCGTCTTGGAAAATAAATCTGCTGTCGGAGATTTTTGTTATTTCCAGGAATGTTTGTGTTGACTAGAGGAAGCTTCAGTTGCAAAATATTACTTTATATAAGAATCTTTACTCTGCTTGGTATTTTGTTACCGTTCCTGTAAGCAGTTGGTGTTACGATACAGCTCTGAGAGTTGAGTAGGCAGACTGAAGACGTTAATGGCTCCCCATCTTGTGGTATAATACCGTCTTCTGGCTGTTAAAGATGTAAAGTTGTGCAAAGTTTGAGTTTTTGAGAACATCACTCTATATAGCAGTAACTGGTCACACTTCTCTCTGTGGCTAGTTGATGGTTCAACTCGGACCAAGTCTCCTAAGTGCGGGTTATTTGTGTATAGCGTAAGACGATAAGACTGCAAAGAAGCTTCCCTGAAAGGTCAAACCAGGTTGAGTCGAGAAAAAGAGATAAACCTCTTTGCTTTGGACCTTTGCTTTATCTTAAACTCAGAGCCTGGGTCATACAGGTACTGATTCAACAATATACAAGACAAATCGAACTAATTACAAAATCTAAGAAAGGGAAGCATAGCCATTTGAAAGTAAACAGCCTGACAGTCTTTCAGAGAAAGTGGGACTTACACAGGTTGGGAGTGAAGCTGGTTCTACCACACAGCTTCATAACCAAGGTTATTATACCAGTACCAGATGCGCCGTAGCCTTGCAGGTGTCCTGGCTGCATTGTCGGCAAGAAACTCTTTCTAGGTTGCTTATTAAAAATACCATGAAATATTAGGGTATATACTTGCAAATTCGAAGCCAGGACGCTGTTGTTTTCTGACCAGAGGGGGAAAATGGTGTCAGCGTATCCCTAATACCCCTTGGTTCTCCTCCCTTCAACTCAGATACTGTGCTCCCCTACTCTGTCATTAATCTTTGTCATGGTATGAAGATTTTCATGCCCTTCTCTCTCTCTCTCTCTCTCTCTCTCTCTCTCTCTCTCTCTCTCTCTCTCTTTCATTCTTACTCTCTTGCTTTCTCAATGCATTTGACTTCCTCTCTGAAAAAACGAATTCACAGTTCTAAGTAAACTGAAATAGAGAGAGAGAGAGAGAGAGAGAGAGAGAGAGAGAGAAAGAGAGAGAGAGAGAGAGAGAGAGAGAGAGAGAGAGAGAAAGAGAGAAAGAAAGAGAGAAAGAAAGAAAGAGAGAGAATATGAGTGAGATGCTGCGGCATAACAGACTCGAACCCAGGTATCTAGCTCCCCACAACAGCAGGGAACCAGAATTCCGAAGCTGTATACACTACACCACCATGTCTCATAATGTTAGGTGGGCTGCAGGAACCCTAGCCATGTTTCCTCTTAATGCCGAGCACATTCGGGTGTGTGGCAATTTCAGCAGTGTCATTCTACTGTCAACTAACAAGCACTATAAATATCAGTGCAACCATTGAAACTTTTTGAGGTTATCGTAGGTAATTTACACTATGTATGATAATTGTACATATGCATACTTCTGCCTAAATAAACTTGCATGCAGAGGAATACGGCGGCATTACAGTCTTGGATGCAAATATCAATTGTTATTATATTTATCATTATTATCACGTAGAGCGCCTGTGAGGGGATTATAAAAGTCATTCAGGTTTAATACACTGAAGTGGAGTACAAATCCAATTCCCTAGATCAAGACCCCCTCACCAGCAGCTAATAATAAGGTTTTAAAAGGACCACAATGGAAACAAGTCACTTTGTTTTGGGTCATCCCAAGTTCTCTACACATATGCTGCTATGTATGATAATCTATGTTACTGTATTTGTGTATACCTGAATAAACTTACTTAATCTAGCTTCCCATGAAAGCAGGGAATCAAACGCCTGATATCTCATAAAGTTAAGCGACTAGCAGTAGGTGGACATTACGATGAACTGGGTGACTTCGGTAGAAGACTTTATTAGGACTATTAACTCTGGACGGTTACTAACCCAGGATAAACTAAGAAGGCCAGTCTGTGTTTTATATTTCCATTAGATTATTTTGTCCTACTCAGTAAGTTACGACCCACGTTAATCGACTAACAGTAAGGTACCTATTTACTATTAGATCATCAGGGGGAAAATAAGTGTTCAAAAATAAGGAATGAGATATATATCTCATTCCTGACCAAGAATGAACCAAGGATCTTCAGTTGTGAGCTTAACTTAATTCATGAAGCATACTAAAAAACATTATTAAAATCCAGAGGTTTTTACAAGGAAATGCAATGAATACGCGCACAAGGGCCGAAGCCAGGGTTCGACCCATACAGGCTGAGCTTGGTGAATACACTATCCCACAGGCACTACCACCTCAGCGAGGAACTGCAAAGATCTGAAATATGAGCTCTCTGACTCAGGGCCGCATTTCCGCTGAGAAATTTCTTCTTGTAAATCTACAGTGTCAGCTGTTGTCATGGTCAACAAAGGGCAGGACTCTGTATATGTGTGTGTGTGTGTGTGTGTGTGTGTGTGTGTGTGTGTGAGAGAGAGAGAGAGAGAGAGAGAGAGAGAGAGAGAGAGAGAGAGAGAGAGATAGATAGATAGATAGAGAGAGAGAGAGAGAAAGATTGTGCGTACTTGCGAGTGTTTATCTAATCGTTGCATGTATCAGAATTTGACTCCTGGCCCTCACGAGCGGTCACATAATCAAACCATACCACGGGCGGGGATAGAACCCGCGATCAGAGAGTCTAAAAACTCCAGACCGTCACGTTAGCCACTGAGCCAGCTAGCCACAATAAGATTCGTCCAACTAGGTATATTTCTACACCATAGGAAGGTTAGCATAGGCACCCTAGGTGCCTATGCTAACCTTCCTAGGTGGTCGCTACCGCGACGGTCTGCAGTATTCCGACTCTCTGATCGCGGGTTCAAACCCCGCCCGTGGTATCGTTTGTTTGCAATCGTGTCATTACGATTTCGTGAGTCGGGTCACAAAATATTCCTGAACTCATACCCCCTATCATGCCTATTTATAAAAGTGTGTATGGTGTATACATGCGTGAATGCGTTTGTATGCGTATACGTTTGTGCGTGTGAGATGGAAGAAGCTGCAGGGGGTAAAGTAGCTGAAGAAGGATTCTCTTGGGGACGGAGGCGTTGGGTCTAACTCGGCTCCTTCGTCACCATTTTTTATCACTTGGGACATATATTGTGGACTGCGGCATCCTTGGCCTGATGAATGAGGCGGCGTGAGAGAGCAATTGTGTAGGTCGCCAGGGAGAGGGAGCGAGAGAGAGAGAGAGAGAGAGAGAGAGAGGAGAGAGAGAGAGGAGAGAGAGAGAGAGAGAGAGAGAGAGAGAGAGAGAGAGAAGATATTAGGTAACCAGTCCATTACTACCTTTATTTTAGTTGTCTTTCACGACACGCGTACCTATTAGTGAAGGACTCTAACGGACTTCCATAGAAGAATTAAAAATATTTTGTAATTAAGAACTATCAGAAAACACATATATTCAGAATGCAAGTATATATGTATTCTGAATGTAAGCATTTATCAATGCAAGGAAAAATCTGAAGGCCATTTCTTCTGTATATAAAGTTCAGGTAACATTAAGACCTTTCAAGGTGGAATGCTTTGATTCTTGAGAATGACTCTTGAACCTTGGAACTGACCTTATCATTCTCTTCTTCGCATCAAGCCTGATTATTTTCCATTCCCCAGACACAGCATGACCATTATGGATTTAGTGTTTCCCCTTGAATATAATAATAATAATAATAATAATAATAATAATAATAATAATAATAATAATAATAATAATAATAAGAGTAATAATAATTAGAAGAGAGAAAGCTAAGATCTGTAAATCCATTAAATTGTAAATCATTGGAAAAACCTTCCTTTAAAAGTGTTCAGTATCCCCTTACGAGTTTGGCGCTTCTCTATGGTAATAACAATAACATTAGTAGCAGTAGTATTAGATTTATAAATAATAATAATAATAATAATAATAATAATAATAATAATAATAACAAGCTTCCTTCAAAGGTCTCTAGAGACGTATACGAAGAGGCAACATTTCGAGGCTGTTAGCCTCCCTCAGGACCACTTTCACGCTCACTCAAACACTGACAGATAAAGTGAGCATTGTGTGCCCTCCACCAGTATAGTCGTGGGTGTAAAGGCCAACTACAGTATTACCTCTTTACGATAGACTGATGTGTGTGTATGCGTACTCACCTATGTGGTTGCAGGGGTCGAGTCATACCTCCTGGCACCGCCTCTTCATTTGATTGCTACTAGGTCCTCTCTCTCCCTACTCCATGAGCTTTATCAAACCTCGTCTTAAAACTATGTATGGTTCCTGTGTGTGTGTGTGTACTCAATTGTACTCAACAAATTGTAGTTGCAGGGGTAGAGACTCAGCTCCTGGCCCCGCCTCTTCACTGAACACTATTAGGTCCTCTCTCTCCCTGCTCCATGAGCTTTATCATACCTCGTCTTAAAGCTATGTAAAGTTACTGCCTCCACTACATCGCTTGCCAGACTGTTCCACTTACTGACCATTCTATAACTGAAGAACTGCTTCCTAACATCCCTGTGACTCACCTGAGTCTTCAACTTCCCTTTGTTTCTGTGTCCCCTATCTGGAACATCTTGTGTGTGTGTGTGTGTGTGTGTGTGTGTCTCGTGCACGGGAGCGTGTATATCTTCAAAAACAAAACTTTGTGCACATTCTGGGTGTGGGATGAGCTACGGGATCATACGTTCACTGGTAATAGCATCATCGGCTTAGTTAAGATAATTCCGACACCTGCGGCAAAGGACATTAGCATGATCTGACGGTTAGCCTGTTTCATGTTACTGGGCGATGCAATCACATACACTCAGACAAGCACGCAAGCACACACAGACACAGACACACACACAGACACACACACACACACACACACACACACACACACACACACACACACACACACACACACACACACGTACAGGGAGGAGGCTAGACTTCAAAAGAGGAGACTACAAAGGTGTGAGAGAATTCCTGAATGCAGTGCAGTGGGAAAAAGATGTATAAGGAATGACAACGAATGAAATGATAGAGTTGTAGCTGGAAAGTGCCAGGAGGCAAAGGAGAAATTCACACACAGGAGCAGAAGCAATGCAGATGCAGAGACAAGAGCCAAAAGTGCAATAGAATGAACAAATATATAGAGAGCATAGAACTGTAGATGCCAGGGAATTGAACAGAAGAGCAAGAAACGAATACGTACGACCGAGAAGAAATTCTGAGGGACAGTTTGAGAATGCCATAGCATTGAAAGCTAAATTTGAACCAACGTAGCTATGATGACATTGAAGATGACAGTGAAGGATCAAGGTAATAAAGAATGAATATGGAAGAAGAGCTCACAAAAAACGATCAGAAGCTTTGCAAGAGTTGGATAAGAGATATAAGGAAGTATTCCCGGAGGAAATAAGGATTTTAACAGAGTCGAAGAGATTACACCAGTGATTACTCGACAAAATACACTCAGACAAGGTACTCAAAGATAATGGGATCAGATGTCTCTCCATGTATCCTGAAAGAGGGAGGAAGAGCACTGTGTACCTCACTAACTAAAATCTTCAGCAAGTCATTGGATGCAGAACATCTGCAAATGGTATAAAGCCAACAAATGTAGTCTCAATATTTATTAAGGAAGACAGGTAGCATTAAACTACTGGATATGGCCATCGACATTTTTACTATGAAAGGTTATGGAGAGGATAATCAGGAGAAAAGAGGCTGAACAACTGGAAATAAGTAGATTCATATAAATTTGTGTCACACCTGATTGAATTCCATAACAAGGTAACACAAGTGAAACAATAGAAGGTTGGGCTGAATTCGTAACCTTTATGTGTAAGACGACTTTTGATATAGAATTAGACAGAAGACCAGGGCAAAATCTTGAGGAACGGGGAGGAATGACAGGGACTGCACCTCAGTGAATCAAGGAATACCTAACAAGATGGAAACAAAATAATTAAATGGGAATTGGTGTTAGAATGGGCAAGTATAACAATAGGGATTCCACAAGTATCAATACTCCGTTTCTGGTGTAAGCAAACTACCTGCTGGAACAGATATAGCATATAAATATTTGTTCGCAGATGTGGAACTAATGAGGAAAATGAAAACGAGAGACAAGGACAAACTACTGATGAACTTGGACAAGCTGCTGGATTGGTTTGACAAGTGGTTATCAGAATTCACCCACCAGAAAAAGCAACGTTATGAGAAGTGGAGAAGGGCAGAGAAGACCAGAAGCAGAGTACAGGATCGGCTGCTAAAGGCTGCAAACCTTACTCAACAAGAAGGACCCCGGGATGAGCATAGTAACAAGCATTTCATCTAGGGTGTACATCAGGTTAATAGCCTTTGCAGCAAATGCTCCTCCGGTATATCTAAGATGCTTTTCCAAATCTTTCAACACAGACACCATGCACAACACACATGGAGAGAGAGAGAGAGAGAGAGAGAGAGAGAGAGAGAGAGAGAGACTATATCATTACTAAATTGCTTCTGACAAACTGGAACTGTACCCAGCCAAGTGAGAGCAAGCAATCAATGCCAACGACAGGAGAAGGAGGAGTCCTTATGTGCTATTAAATCAGAGTAATTGGGAAAACAGAGAATAAAAAACCTTGCAACATGTTTTTAAAGCCAATATCATGTTCTGAAAACAACTAAGATGTCCAGCAATCTATACTTCCTGCTGACAGCATAACACATTGTTTTAAAAAAAAATATGTGTGAATGGATCTACTTTTTACATTAGGTTGAGGCTGTGTAACACATCGCTCTCTGCTCTTCCTCAGGCTACCTTTCCGGCATAAAAAAGTGGGGAAGAAGAATTTTCATTCCATAGTGAAAAACTTACATAAAAGAGTTGTTAACGTAAGGTTTTTAGATGTGCGGAAGTGTTAAAGTTTACACTTGTAATGGTTAGACTTATTAATTTGCTTCAGTTCAGTACCACTGTCTACTACAGGTTTCCCCACTTTTATCTCAGCCATTAACTGTATGAAAAATATAAATTCATTAAATGCCACAACTGACATTATCCTGCAAAGGTCTGGAAGCTTCAGTGTTTACAAACTTTTGGCAAAAAACTGTTAAACACATTAGGATCCGCCGTCACGTGAACATTTTGTGAGCATGGAGAAGTTATCCAGCAGACGTCCTGCTGGATTCCAACCCCCTCTCATTTATATATTTGCCCAACATATATTCTGAAATTTGACGTACCTCCCTCTTCAGGTCACCTGCACTGTCAATTATATATTTATATAAATATATATATATATATATATATATATATATATATATATATATATATATATATATATATATATATATATATATATATATATATATTATATATGCAATAAGATCACAGTAAACAGGTGATTCTAAAATATGCAAAACAACCACTGTGAAAGAGTAGTGAAATTCCAAGCGCTTTCGTGACTACTCTCATTGTCAAGGAACTATGAAAGTAATACATAAAAGGAAGGTGTGGTCTTCGCCCTTTAATTGCCTTCCTTTGATGTATTACTTTCATAGTTCCTTGACAATATGAGTAGTCACGAAATCGTTTGGAATTTCACTACTCCTTCACAGAGGTTGTATATTTTGCATATATATACATATTATATATCTATATATATATGCTCATGTAGATTCACCGATGATGCCCCCTGGAAAAAGTGTCGATGCTGATGTAGTTTCCCCAACGATGCTCACTAGAATGACTACGATGCTGATGAAAATTCCCAAACAATGCTCTCTGGAACGTAAAAGGACACAAGTGCAACTAATGTGACATTTTATTGTGGCAACGTTTCGCTCTCCAGGAGCTTTGTCAAGCCGGCTTGACAAAGCTCCTGGAGAGCGAAGCGTTGTCACAATAAAATGTCACATTAGTTGCACTTGTGTCCTTTTACTTTACATATTGTCGGTAATTCTACCAACATTATTACTCTCTGGAACGACTGACGATGCTGATGAAGATTCAGTGACGATGTCCTCTAGAACGACTGTCGATGTTAATGTAGGTTTGCTGATGATTCCCTTGAGAATGGCTCAATAATAATGTAAATTCACCGACGATGACCTGGAAAACGACGGATGTTATCTGTTTTACTGATATCGAAATTACACAAAGATAACGTTAAGTCCCGGGCGCTGATCAAGGAGATAATGAACTGAATTATTAAAAAGCTGTGGAAGACAAAATGTCAAGTTATATAAGCAGCATATTAGACAGTTCTAAACTTGGTTATTAACCCAAAATTGCAAGTTTTACCTATTCGGCAAGACATTATATATCGTGTAATGGCATTACTTCCTTTCCAGGATTGTTATAGTTAATAAACATCAGTATTGGTGAATAAGATCATTAGCAATATTACAATAAATATTTCCTCAGGAAACAACAATCTATATTCAAGTTAAAGTATATGGGAACTACTACACATGTTTACTATTAATTATAATTAATATGAAATTATACATGTAGACAAGTGGAATAATAAGCAGATCAATTAGTACGACAATAAGAAAACTAAAATTAAATAGCCTTGGCTCCTGGATGTGCAACATTGAAATGATCACTTAATATACTGGAAAAGGGTTATTATTACTGTATGTACAAAATGCTCGCGAGCCTTACCGTTAAAATCCCCGCAAAGGGATGTGGAATAATTAATAGGGTGTGTAGGTAATGTGTGTTTGTGTACTTTCTACAAGATTGACGGACTGAACACATCGACTCCAGGCTGAGGGACTGATTACTTCAAACTCCTCCTCTCCCTACACCCTTCTGATTTGTATTGGAGTGATGAAGCCACTGTGTGACGAAACGTTTCCTTAACCAGCCTTTGGTATAACATGAGACAACCTAATAGGGCTAAGCTAGAACTCCCCACGATACCCCATCTAGCAAAAAAGTATAGAAGAAGAAACAGATCACAAGTAGACTTCCATATAAACAGTGCCTAACATGTTGTTTAGAGGGGACCATCCTTCCCCAAAACACACATGCACGTGGGCAGCTTAGGCTTCCTACAGCAGCAGGAATAGACTAACTGCTCACTGACATGGTGTGAAGACACACCTAGCAATTGATGTCAGCTTGCCTGGAGGAGGACATGAAAGAGACTGGCTCCCAACTGGAAAAGTGTGTCGCAGAGGATTTACCCCGAGGAACGTCAAAGTGAAGACAGCCAATGAAGCTCAGAAAAAAAAAAATGATCTCATTAAATGTCATAATGTGCTGGTCAATCAGCGGCACAAGTCTTAAAATGTGAACTGAGAGGGAACTGACATATTTAAAATACATGCTCAGTTCCCAGACACATCTGCTAGACCTTTGTGCTAGTGTGTACACATGTGTTGGTACTGATGTGCACAATCTTAGTGCTGAAGAGGCTTGACTACGAGAAAAGCCTTGAAGAGATCAAATTAAAAATGCTAAAATAAATGGAAGACTAGAGAGGAAATATTTCGCCAGTGAGTCTACCTGCCTCACTCTCGTTAATGTAATAAAAAGAAATGTTTATACAAGAAGCACATTAAATTATCCCTAACATATGACAATTATTTATTCCTTTGCCTGTAATATTAGACTAACGGAGTTAATAATACTCAGATGTAAGCTTAATATTAGGTATACATAGGGATTAACTATGATTATGTGTGTATGTGTGTGTGTGTGTGTGTGTGTGTGTGTGTGTGTGTGTGTGTGTGTGTGTGTGTGTGTGTCTGTGTCTGTATCTATGTGCGGAAAACAATTACTAAAAAAATAGCGAGATTCTAAGGTCTTTCGTGATTTCTCACATTATCAAGGAACTGTAAAAATAACAGAACAGCAGAAGGCTTATAAGGCTGAGCTATCACCTCACGGTCACGACCGACATTACACCCCGGCCCATTTTTTTTTTTTTCACGGTGGATGTTTGGCATATTGTGATATCACCTGTTTACTGTGTTCTAACTGCATGTGTGTGTGTGTACTTCCAGATATTGCTCCTTGTGTACCGCTGCATTGCACAGATGCGGGCAACATTCATCCCAAACTCACAGATCAAGTTCTTGTTCACTCGGACACAAAAGGCTGGTACATGTCTCCCCAGAGCTCACCAGGAAAGAATATTGGAGACCATCTCTCTTTGTTTCGCATTGACGTATCTCAGGTTCCGATTTTATATTGGTAACGCTGTTTGAGGCATCTTTCTCATCTAGAAGATTTTAAAATACGCAACTTGTGTTTACTTCAAAATGGACTGTGTAAAAGAATGTTTTGTTGTAGTTACGTGCGCAGAAGTTACCTATAATATTATAAGAGGATGTAATATTGTCTTAGTCTGATATCCATGAAGATCTTCATTAAAACATGCACAACTAATACAATATAATGTAACACAATAATTGTGTTATGTCTCATAATAATAAAAAGGCTTTAATATGAGCTGAAGTAGATAACAGCTCGTAGCTTGTAAGCAAAGTTAAGAACCATTAACCTAGCCTGAGAGAGAGAGAGAGAGAGAGAGAGAGAGAGAGAGAGAGAGAGAGAGAGAGAGAGAGAGAGAGAGAGAGAGAGAGAGAGAGAAGAGGAAATGGTTATAACAGAAGACTTCATTATATCAAGGTTTTATGCTAGGGAGGCGACACCACCGTCATGAAAATTTTGAAGAAGAGAATTACCATACTGAAAAAAAAACATTCGTGGATAATATGAAAATAGGCAGCAGAGTTCGAAAAATTTATTACTAATGATATATATATATATATATATATATATATATATATATATATATATATATATATATATATATATATATATATATATATGTCGTGCCGAATATGTAAAACTGGTCAATTAGCAAGAACTCATTTAAAATTAAGTCCTTTCTAAAATTTTCTCTTATACGTTTAAAGATATATTTTTTTTCATTAATGTTGATGTAAAAATTTATAATTTTGCACCAAAAGGAACTTAGAAAACTTACCTAACCTTATTATAACAAGAACAATTTATTTTAGCCTAACCCAACTAAATATATTTTAGATTTGTTTACAATAATATTTTTTTCGTTAGGTTCAGAATGATTTTGGCGAAATTATTGCATACACAAATTTTCACTTGTCCTATATGGCAAGATGAACGTTGCTATTTAAGCCAAGATCGCAAGTTCTGCCTATTCGGCACGACATATATATATATATATATATATATATATATATATATATATATATATATATATATATATATATATATATATATATATATATATATATATATACCCAACATTCTCGCCCATCTTTCAAGATTCAAGCCAGGCCTAGCTTCATTCCCGACCCTCACGGGGCTCGTAGGGAGACGCTAGGCCTCTGGTCTGCCAACTTGCCACCCCAGGGGCAGTCTTGTGAGCTGCAGCGGTACCTTCCTCGCCCTAGGAGGTCTCGTGGGAGTGGTGTCGACATACGCCTGATAGATGTTCAAGCCTGTACCACTCATACTCTGTGTCACACCTTTCCTCCAACCCTTCCAGAGACCCCCTACATGTTTTGTAATTATCCTTTAATTCATTTATGCAATTATTAACAGCATTGTGCATTTATTTCACTTATTTACTTTTTATTTTTACGCTTATTAGCAAACACATTTTCATCTTTTAGTTGAAAAAATGCTTCCAAAAGACAGCTCAAATGCCGCCAAAAGCTACTCACTCTAAAAGCATAAGAAAATAAATTCTCCAAGACATTAAAGAAACATATATGTAAAAAAATAATGGCACTATAATTAGACATGACTAGGAGAAAAATAGTCTCTGGTAATGCTGTTGAGGTCCAATTTACCCTTTCCAAATATTTTACTCAAAATTGCTAAAAATAACCCTTTTTATGGAACGCACAATTTGCATATAAATACCGGTTTAAAAATGAGAGCGAATGCTCTAGCAGCGTAGGTAATTGTAGTTTCTATGGCGATGCAGAGAAAGTGTGTGTGCAAACAGGTTGGCATATCACATACATTTTTCAGACTGTATGTGTGTATTTACAAATTGAAAAATATCCCACTCTCTCGATGCTTAACTTTAAATAACGTTTCGGTCAGTTGTAACTTGATAATGGTTTAGCACATATCGAAATTTAGTTTAAGGATTCCTCTCCAAAATAGGGGCTATCTCTCAGTCATTCCCTTCAAGGTATTGTGATTATTGTTCTATAGTCACGAAGAAAGAATTGATGTGAATGCAAAAATTTTAGAATTAAGGAATAATCTGAGTATTTGGCTTCACACTGAAAATCCAGATTCCAACATGCTAGCAATTCAAAGGGTTTGTGGTAAGCCCCAACTGATGACGGAATCCACTTTTTTACGTGATAATCCTTATCGCTTATATCCAGTCCCTAATAAGTCCTGTCAATTACGCCTAATGTGACCTATTCCTTCTGTCACGTGTACTTCCTGTCACCTACACGTCCTGTCACTTATATTTCCTTTTAAGCCTAATATTATTTAAATTTCCTGCCACTTACACTCCCTGTCATGAAATTTCAATTTTTGTTGTCTGATAGTTTCTTCACGAATGAACTGAACAGTATAATCGAACGCCGTCAATGCTCAGAAATGCAGCCCAGCGTCGTACTACTGCACTCAAGAGGGTGATAAGACCTGCCCCAACCGAGAAATGCTTTTCAAAGGAGAGGTTAGTGCCAGTCACTGCTGTGATTCCAGTCAATGGTTTTAAAGGAGCAGAGCCCCTCCCCAGCTAGAGCTCTCTCTCTCTCCTAAAGCATTTGTCAATGAGTTGAAAATACGTAATCAGCAAACGCAACAGATCAATGTAATGCATGCTCGGGATAATATTTATCACCTTCTGTAGTGCAGTTGCAGAGCACTGGATTGCAGCTCTGAAGATTGACGGACCACGGAATTGTGTCTCGGAATTCCTTTAAGAACACACACACACACACACACACACACACAATATATATATATATATATATATATATATATATATATATATATATATATATATATATATATATATATATATATATATTAGATACGGGCACGCAGGAAGGAAGAAACAGTATGAAAGAAGAGATAACAGAAGACTATTTGGTGCATACCAAGCTTATATACTGGCACAGCTCCAACTACAGGCACAACATGAGCAACAAATCCTGTAGAGCTCAAGATAGAAAGACACAATGTTTTCTCCTTTCGTTTTCTGAGGAGCACATACTGCCAGCAGAAAATATAGATGAAGCTCCTTGCCGAAGTACATGATGCATAGAGAGAGTGGGTGAGAGAGAGAGAGAGAGAGAGAGAGAGAGAGAGAGAGAGAGAGAGAGAGAGAGAGAGAGAGAGGAGACAGACTGAATGTATACTTACATCAAATTGGATATGTATATTACACACACACACACACACACACACAATACCTACATAACAGAGTACAAGATACAGTGACCTTTACTAGAGGCTCACTCTTTACTTCCAGCAATAAAATAAAATTTATACCTACACTGTATCTCCCTTAAGGAGGTATTTTGCAATTTGCGTAAAATATTGAAGTTAAGGAAAGAGGTGAGACACCACAGTGCTTCAAGAGGCAGCTGGAAACACCTTCAAGATCATTTCTTCACAACTCCATGTCTTGACTTATCACTGAATCAATTTTATATTTCTTTACCTTATCATTTAGATCCATCGTAAACAAGAACATTGACAACAACAACAGCAATAATATAACGATAACAATATTTTAATATAAAAATGATTGTAGAAGTTCTTTTAATTTTTGTTATTA
>NW_027198166.1:47500-48703 GCF_038502225.1 Cherax quadricarinatus
ATATATATATATATATATATATATATATATATATATATATATATATATATATATATATATATATATATATATATATATATATATATATATATATATATATATATATATATATATATATATATATATATATATATATATATATATATATATATATATATATATATATATATATATATATATATATATATATATATATATATATATATATATATATATATATATATATATATATATATATATATATATATATATATATATATATATATATATATATATATATATATATATATATATATATATATATATATATATATATATATATATATATATATATATATATATATATATATATATATATATATATATATATATATATATATATATATATATATATATATATATATATATATATATATATATATATATATATATATATATATATATATATATATATATATATATATATATATATATATATATATATATATATATATATATATATATATATATATATATATATATATATATATATATATATATATATATATATATATATATATATATATATATATATATATATATATATATATATATATATATATATATATATATATATATATATATATATATATATATATATATATATATATATATATATATATATATATATATATATATATATATATATATATATATATATATATATATATATATATATATATATATATATATATATATATATATATATATATATATATATATATATATATATATATATATATATATATATATATATATATATATATATATATATATATATATATATATATATATATATATATATATATATATATATATATATATATATATATATATATATATATATATATATATATATATATATATATATATATATATATATATATATATATATATATATATATATATATATATATATATATATATATATATATATATATATATATATATATATATATATATATATATATATATATATATATGGCAAATCCCTCCCAGTGCGCGACTGGGAGTGGTATAGGGTGCGCAAAGCAACGCATGCGCTTTACCCGCTTTTCACCTGTCTCGTTCCCGTGTTTGGCTTCCAGTGCATTAGTCAAAGAAGATTGTTCCCTGAACGCTTTGAGAGACGGTAGGAGCCTCAGACCCCAGGTGTCCTGAAGC